>NC_134413.1:16713952-17013952 GCF_038048845.1 Mixophyes fleayi
TTGGGGCTTACAGTCTAAATTCCCTAATATAGACACACACTCACACACAGACAGACAGACAGAGAGGGAGACAGACAGAGACTAGTAGTCAATTAACCTACCAGTATGTTTTTGGAGTGTGGGAGGAAACTGGAGCACCTGGAGGAAACCCACACAAACACAGGGAGAACATACAAACTCCACACAGATAAGGCCATGGTCAGGAATCGAACTCATGACCCCAGTGCTGTGAGGCAGAAGTGCTAACCACTAGGCCACTGTGGCCCATGTTGTTTTAACATTCCAGAATAATAGGGTATATAGGGGGGGGGGGGGTAATGAATGGAAGGGGGACATGTAGGGACCAGAGGAAGGGATGGGGGGTTAAGGATTCATGCATCAAGTAAGAGACAAAAATAACTTGTTTAGAGATATCATTCCATGCTCAGATTACACTAAAACTGGAGTGGAGGTTGGTTATGATATAGGGCCCATGAGGACCAGACTTTGTAAAAGGAGACAGAGGAGCCCCTCAGCACACTAGTAATGTGCTCCATTTGGTAAGTATGCCAGATCCGACTGCAGACCATCTGAAGTGTTGGTGGTGTAGAATTTTCCAAGAGGCCGCTATTTGACATATGGCAGCGCTGATGATGTGTCTAAAGGGTTTATGCTCAGATTTGGTGAGGTCTGGGTGAGGTATCGGCAGTAAAATATGCTTAGGGTCGGGTGGTATATGAGTATTTAGAATTGTTGAAGCTAATGCGATAACTGCTGCCCAGTATGGTCGGATCTCGGGACAGTCCCACCATATATGCATGAATGTTCCCGTCTGACCACAGTTTCTCCAGCAGTCAGCGCTAGTCTGTGGGTATATTTTTTGTAATCTCGAGGGAACATAATACCATCTATGGAACAGTTTGTTAGCATTTTCTTTGATGCGGACATTTATAGAACAGTGAGCTGTACAATCAAATATATCCGACCACTCTTCCTGATCTAGTCATTGGATGCACTTTTAAGATCCAAAACTGTGTCTTAGAAGTATTAGTAGAAGTGTTGACTTCTTATCATCTAAAAATCGAAACAGCAGCAGCTGCATTTCAACTATAACAGGAATGTTTATTCATTCTCTACCTGACACCCCCCTAACCCTCAACTAGTTCCTCTACTGCAGACCGGCAGAGAAACCAAGGGAGAGGCAGTGGGAGGACTCTGTGGGCGGAGATGGAATAAATATAACAGCTGCTGCCTCCTATGTTCTGCTGCTGCAAGTGATATCACTGCTTCTCATCTCCTGTGTACTGATCCCAGACTAATCTCAGGAGGCGTTACTTGTCTTTTTCAATGAGATCCCGCTGAAGCCTCTCTGTCTCTGCGGTATCCCTCAGATGGGAAACGCACAAAGCGCATAGCGCTTCCTCCATTTGCCAGAAGCGTTACACTGCCAGTGGAGAGCAAAAATTCCTTGCCATGGGAGGGGGGGGGGGGGGGGGGGGGGGAGTGAGGGGCTAAGGGGTCTACGTCGAAGGACTGTAAGCTCCCAGCATGGTAGATTGCAGCTGCATTTCATTATGTACCACTGCGATTTGCAGCGGTGCATATTAACGGCTATCGCTCTATTTGTTTTTTTTTTTTTAATAAGAGCAGCCACTTATAAAATCTTACATTTTAGCTATTTATATCCCTATATTAAATGTATATAAGTATATAGAATAAGTAACTTAGTGACTTTATTTGATAACATGATGCAATGTGCTTAAATAAACTGTAACCCATAGCAACAAATCACATTAAAGCAGTCATTTCTCAGGCATGGTTGAAGAAAAGTCGCAAAGTGTCTCCGGGACGTCCGTGACACACTTCGCGGCGGAGATAGAGTTGCGAGGAAAAAGAAGCGGATACTTCCACCGTAACTGCCGGCAATGTGCGCTACGCGATGTCCACGCACCACATCGCCAGCAATTGAATTCCACCACCTAGGAGTCAGCTGGAGGGCCATAGTGTGGTAAGTGGGATCATAAGGTAATTCGGGGTTTCTAATGGTCAGTGGTCATCAGGTCAGGTAAAGTGGAGACTGGGAGGAGGATGTGACCATGTGACAGGTTGACTGGGAGGCGGATGTGACAAGTTGACTGGGAGGAGGATGTGACCATGTGACAAGTTGACTGGGAGGCAGATGTGATCATGTGACAGTTGACTGGGAGGCGGATGTGATCATGTGACAGTTGACTGGGAGGAGGATGTGACCATGTGACAAGTTGACTGGGAGGCGGATGTGATCATGTGACAGGTTGACTGGGAGGCGGATGTGATCATGTGACAGTTGACTTACTTGTCCAGTAGATTCGATCTTTTTCCCATTGTCGTTAAACCACTTTTCAAACAGCATATGATCAAAGTCCTCTGACACATACTGGGATATGTGCAGCCTGCAAGTGAATGTAGACATTATTCTATATATTCTATACATATATTATTTTACCATACATCATGATTTTAATATATATCTGACAAATCCACCTGCTGATTAAAATCCGTGTACATCCGTTGCTGGGAGACGTATCATTTAAAGTTATTAGTAAATTAAATAATTCTCATTATACTATGCTGGGTACACTACACACTGATGCAATTATCGTGTAGATCACCCGATAAGCAACCGTTTGCTCAGATATCGCATTAGTGTGTACAGTCCGACGATCAGGTTTTATTGTACCAAAGCACTTGTATCACATACCGACTCTCCAAACTTCTCCCCTATCATGTTCCAGGGGGTAGGAGGGGGCGTGGTGACTTTGTCGCGTCACCATAGCCCCGCCCCCACTATAAGATGCCAAAATTCACAGCATTGACCAGTGGGGGTGGGGCTTAATGCCGTGAATTTTGGCGAATCCGGGAGGTTTGTCTACTCTTCTGGGAGTCCGGGAGGACTCCCCCAAATTCGGGAGCCTGCCAGGAATTCTGGGAGAGTAGGCAAGTATGTTGTATCATTTGATTTGGTTTTCTAAACTCTCTTACGATCAACAATGGAACGATGTTGGGTAAATGTGGAAGTGTGTACGCACTCAGGACCAGCAGTGTAGACAGATCTCTGTAGAGTATGCAGAGTCACGATCTTTACCGCAGATGGTTATTACAGATGAAGATCACAGATCTGAAGATAAATTGTGTAGATGTGTACACATGAATCTGTGTGCTCATCGGAACTTTCAATCATTGGATAAATCATTACATCAATCGCATCTGCAGTAAGATTTCATAGGTGTGTACCCAGCTTAAGAAGCAAGTTGGATGTATTAACTCTATTTAAAATTAGAGATGGTCACTGACCCCCGTGTTTTGGTTTTGGATTCGGTTTTGGATCTGGATTACCGTCGTGTTTTGGTTTTGGTTTTGGTTTTGCAAAACCGCCATTGCGTGTTTTGGTTTTGGTTTTGGTTTTGTTTGGTTTTGTTTTGCTATTTTTTGGGAAAATCCATGTTTTTGGGCCTAAATTAACCCAATTTAGTGCTCCAACTGTTTTAGAGACAAGTAATCTAATTGTTGAGGTAATAAATCATCCAAAAAAACAGTTTAATTCTTCGTTGGTAGGCCTATTCTACACACAAAACAGATTGTCTTCCTCTCCATCTATGCATATTGGCAATGCAGCCATCGTCTTTGAATGTATATTACACCCTACACTTATAGTTAAATATGTAAAGAAATGGAAAAAGCCAGTTTGGTTTCTGTCTCTCAAGGCCCCCCTCCACTTGTATAAAATAGCAAAAAATTCAGCCATTATAGACTGTACAATATTAATTGACATGGAGAAAGCCAGTTTGGTTTCTGTCTCTCTAGGCCCCCCTCCACTTGTATAAAATACTAAAAAATTCAGCCATTATAGACTGTACAATATTAATTGACATGGAGAAAGACAGTTTGGGGTCACTCTGTCTCTCTAGGCCCCCCTCCACTTGTATAAAATACCAAAAAATTCAGCCATTATAGACTGTACAATATTAATTGACATGGAGAAAGCCAGTTTGGTTTCTGTCTCTCTAGGCCCCCCTCCACTTGTATAAAATACTAAAAAATTCAGCCATTATAGACTGTACAATATTAATTGACATGGAGAAAGACAGTTTGGGGTCACTCTGTCTCTCTAGGCCCCCCTCCACTTGTATAAAATACCAAAAAATTCAGCCATTATAGACTGTACAATATTAATTGACATGGAGAAAGCCAGTTTGGTTTCTGTCTCTCTAGGCCCCCCTCCACTTGTATAAAATACTAAAAAATTCAGCCATTATAGACTGTACAATATTAATTGACATGGAGAAAGACAGTTTGGGGTCACTCTGTCTCTCTAGGCCCCCCTCCACTTGTATAAAATACCAAAAAATTCAGCCATTATAGACTGTACAATATTAATTGACATGGAGAAAGCCAGTTTGGTTTCTGTCTCTCTAGGCCCCCCTCCACTTGTATAAAATACTAAAAAATTCAGCCATTATAGACTGTACAATATTAATTGACATGGAGAAAGACAGTTTGGGGTCACTCTGTCTCTCTAGGCCCCCCTCCACTTGTATAAAATACCAAAAAATTCAGCCATTATAGACTGTACAATATTAATTGACATGGAGAAAGCCAGTTTGGTTTCTGTCTCTCTAGGCCCCCCTCCACTTGTATAAAATACTAAAAAATTCAGCCATTATAGACTGTACAATATTATGAAAAATGGACAAAGCCAGTTTAGGGTCACTCTGTCTATAACACCCTACCCTTAAGGATAAATTGCCCTAACAGCAGCCTTTCAAGATGGTATGTGATATGGAAATGCCACAAGTCCCTTTCCTCTTTGGGGGTAGATTGCACCCTACACTTACATAGAAAGTTTTAAAAAGATGTTATCGGCATCATCTTCAGCTTCATCCTCACCCTCATCAGTGTGTACGTCATCATCACAGACTATCAATTCATCGCCGCTTGAATCCGCCATTAGAGAACAGTCAGTGCTTGGATGTCTTGGATGGTGAAGGCCTTCCTCGTGGAAGATGTAGTTCATTTTTATAAACATCATTTTCTCCACATTTTTGGGAAGTAACCTTCTACGGCGATCACTGACTAAGTTCCCTGCTGTGCTGAACACTCGTTCAGAGTACACACTGGAGGGTGGGCAGCTTAGGTATTGCAAAGCAAGTTTGTACATGGGTTTCCAAATGGCCTGCTTTTCTTCCCAGTAAGGAAAGGGACTGTCTGACATTTCCATATCAACTACCTCTTGAAAGTAATCCTCCACCATCCTTTGCATGTTTATACTCATATTGGATGGACTTATGGGCAAAGTGACACATTTTTTTGAAAAATCCTTCAAACCAGCCCAGATGTTAAATTGTTCTCGTCTGCCCCCTGTGTCTTCCCTGCTTCTTTTTTGGAAATTTAATTTTTTACGAGCAACAGCTTGAGAAAGTGAAGGAGGACACGTCGTCAAGCCGAGGCCCAGTTCAGCGGCCAACTTGCTGAGCAATAGCTCCTTGCAAAAGTTCACATCTCGCTCATTTACAAGTAAAGACTCAATGTAGGTTTTAAACCTTGGATCAAGCACAGTGGCCAAAACGTACTGATCCGAGTTCAAGATCTTAATAACTCGAGGATCATTGTGAAGCGAATTAAGTACTTGATCGACAAGGCCAACATACTTTGCTGAATTGCTTGCTTTCAGCTCCTCCTTCATTTTCTCAAGCTGCTTTTCCAATAGTCTAATTAAAGGAATGACTTGGCTCAAACTAGCAGAGTCTGCACTGACCTCACATGTCACAACTTCAAATGGTTTCAGCACCTTGCACAGCACTGAAAGGATTCCCCACTGTGCAAGAGTGAAATACATCCCCCCTCCTTTCCCAATGTCATGACTTGTGCAATATGCTTGGATGGCTTTGCGCTGTTCCTCCATCCTCTGAAGCATGTACAGGGTGGAATTCCACCGAGTTACCACCTCTTGCTTAAGTTGGTGGCAGGGCAAGTTAAACTGCTCTTGGAGCTGCTGTAATCTCCTACATGCTGTGGCTGAATGCCTGAAATGGCCTGAAATTTTACGGGCCACCGAAAGCATCTCCTGCACCTCACGGTTATTTCGTAGGAAGCTCTGCACCACCAAGTTGATGGTGTGAGCAAAACAGGGAATATGTTGGAAATCACCCAGCTGTAATGCTCGCACTATATTGTTGGCGTTATCTGAAATGACATACCCTGGGGAGAGTCCGAGTGGTATAAGCCATGCATCAATCACATCTCTCAGTTTGCGTAACAAATTGTCAGCCGTATGCCTGTTAGTGAAGCCGGTGATACAAAGAGTGGCCTGCCTGTGACAAATGTTACGTAGTGGTGTACATGCTGCTGCTGTTCCTGCTGGTGAAGGTGAATGACCAACCCAGTGGGCTGTCACAGTCATATAGTCTT
The DNA here is from genome assembly GCF_038048845.1 of Mixophyes fleayi. Classification (NCBI taxonomy): domain Eukaryota; kingdom Metazoa; phylum Chordata; class Amphibia; order Anura; family Limnodynastidae; genus Mixophyes; species Mixophyes fleayi. Next base: position 16,720,379 of record NC_134413.1, read on the forward strand.
TGGTTTGGCCACTTCCACTTGTCCACATATCTGTGGTTAAGTGAACAGTGGGCAGAATGGCATTTTTCAGCGCAATCTCTACATTTTTACACACTTTTTGGTATAGTTGTGGAATAGCTTTACGGGAGAAATGGTGTCGCGATGGAATTCTGTAACGCGGACACAAAACCTCAATTAACTGTGAAAAACCAGCTGCGTTTATTGTGGAGATTGGACGCAGATCTAACACTAACATTGCAGCCATGGCGTCTGTGATTCGCTTGGCGACTGGGTGACTGCTGTCATATTTGCTTCCCCTCGCAAATGATTGTTTCACAGTTAATTGCTGAAATGTAGGACTGCTCATTTTATTCACCTGCCTCTGGGATGACGATTCACCCCCAGCAGCAGCAACAGCAGCAGCAGGACTAACGCTTTCTTCAGAGGAATCAATAATAGTGCCGGAGTCATCCAGCCTTAAGTGGGATGCCGGGCTAACTCCGAGCGCTACTGAGGATATTGATGAGGATGGTGTGGTGGGTGTATTTTGTAGCCGTCGGTATGTCGGTGAGCGGAGGGTCTTAGCTGATGAGGGAGTGCTTGTATTCTTTTGGGAAGAACTTTCAGCTTTTCCCAACACTTTGCCATGAACTCTCGTTAGATGGCGTAACATAGACGAGGTTCCAAGATGGTTAAGGTCCCTCCCTCGACTGACTGTGGCTTCACATACACTACAAATGGCTATACAATTGTTGTCTGGATTTGGGTAGAAATAATTCCACACATAAGAAGTGGATTTTTTTGTTTTATGCCCAGGCATGACAATGGCCTTTTTCTTGTCACGTGCCAGAACTGCTGCCACTGGTGCAGGACTTACACAAACAACCTCATCCTCATCAACATCCTCATTAGCGCCCTCGTCGCCTACACAAATCTCCCCCTCATCCTCTTCTAATTCCAAAGTGGCATCCTCAATTTGGGTATCACCGGCTACACTCGGGCTATTAAGGCACACATCAGCAGAATGCTCACGATTAGACATCCCACTGTTGGATGGACTCTCCACAGGGATTGTTGTCATTTGTGAATCAGAGCAAATATTCTCCTGTAATGCCTCACTGGTATCTTGCAGCTCAGCTTTGACGCGTAACAGTAGTTGTGCACCAATTGTAGCCTGGGTAACTTTTTGGGATCTGCCACTAATAGCCAAAGGTGAAGGCCTCATTCTCTCTTTGCCACTGCGTGTGTAGAATGGCATGCTTGCAATTTTTTTTTTATCGTCACTTAACTTTTGCTCAGTTACACTTCTTTTTCGCTTCAATACAGTAAATTTTTTTTTGGTTTTTGTTTTTTGCACTAATTTGAAAACACTCTGTTGTTTGACATCGCCTTGGCCAGATGACGTACTGGGAACACTAACATCAGGACTGGTGACAGAACCTGGTTGCTCATTTAGATCATATGTGGACTGCTTTGAATCCATTCTGAGCGCAAACCACTGAGGAGTGCTAAAAATTATTGAGTAGATACTGCTGACAGATATGACTTTTGACAGCCAGAAATATTAATGCACAATTAGGGAGGACACCCCAAAAACACTGAGGAGTGCTAAAAATTATTGAGTAGATACTGCTGACAGATATGACTTTTGACAGCCAGAAATATTAATGCACAATTAGGGAGGACACCCCAAAAACACTGAGGAGTGCTAAAAATTATTGAGTAGATACTGCTGACAGATATGACTTTTGACAGCCAGAAATATTAATGCACAATTAGGGAGGACACCCCAAAAACACTGAGGAGTGCTAAAAATTATTGAGTAGATACTGCTGACAGATATGACTTTTGACAGCCAGAAATATTAATGCACAATTAGGGAGGACACCCCAAAAACACTGAGGAGTGCTAAAAATTATTGAGTAGATACTGCTGACAGATATGACTTTTGACAGCCAGAAATATTAATGCACAATTAGGGAGGACACCCCAAAAACACTGAGGAGTGCTAAAAATTATTGAGTAGATACTGCTGACAGATATGACTTTTGACAGCCAGAAATATTAATGCACAATTAGGGAGGACACCCCAAAAACACTGAGGAGTGCTAAAAATTATTGAGTAGATACTGCTGACAGATATGACTTTTGACAGCCAGAAATATTAATGCACAATTAGGGAGGACACCCCAAAAACACTGAGGAGTGCTAAAAATTATTGAGTAGATACTGCTGACAGATATGACTTTTGACAGCCAGAAATATTAATGCACAATTAGGGAGGACACCCCAAAAACACTGAGGAGTGCTAAAAATTATTGAGTAGATACTGCTGACAGATATGACTTTTGACAGCCAGAAATATTAATGCACAATTAGGGAGGACACCCCAAAAACACTGAGGAGTGCTAAAAATTATTGAGTAGATACTGCTGACAGATATGACTTTTGACAGCCAGAAATATTAATGCACAATTAGGGAGGACACCCCAAAAACACTGAGGTGTGCTACAAATTATTGAGTAGATACTGCTGACAGATATGACTTTTGACAGCCAGAAATATTAATGCACAATTAGGGAGGACACCCCAAAAACACTGAGGAGTGCTAAAAATTATTGAGTAGATACTGCTGACAGATATGACTTTTGACAGCCAGAAATATTAATGCACAATTAGGGAGGACACCCCAAAAACACTGAGGTGTGCTAAAAATTATTGAGTAGATACTGCTGACAGATATGACTTTTGACAGCCAGAAATATTAATGCACAATTAGGGAGGACACCCCAAAAACACTGAGGAGTGCTAAAAATTATTGAGTAGATACTGCTGACAGATATGACTTTTGACAGCCAGAAATATTAATGCACAATTAGGGAGGACACCCCAAAAACACTGAGGTGTGCTACAAATTATTGAGTAGATACTGCTGACAGATATGACTTTTGACAGCCAGAAATATTAATGCACAATTAGGGAGGACACCCCAAAAACACTGAGGAGTGCTAAAAATTATTGAGTAGATACTGCTGACAGATATGACTTTTGACAGCCAGAAATATTAATGCACAATTAGGGAGGACACCCCAAAAACACTGAGGAGTGCTAAAAATTATTGAGTAGATACTGCTGACAGATATGACTTTTGACAGCCAGAAATATTAATGCACAATTAGGGAGGACACCCCAAAAACACTGAGGTGTGCTACAAATTATTGAGTAGATACTGCTGACAGATATGACTTTTGACAGCCAGAAATATTAATGCACAATTAGGGAGGACACCCCAAAAACACTGAGGAGTGCTAAAAATTATTGAGTAGATACTGCTGACAGATATGACTTTTGACAGCCAGAAATATTAATGCACAATTAGGGAGGACACCCCAAAAACACTGAGGTGTGCTAAAAATTATTGAGTAGATACTGCTGACAGATATGACTTTTGACAGCCAGAAATATTAATGCACAATTAGGGAGGACACCCCAAAAACACTGAGGAGTGCTAAAAATTATTGAGTAGATACTGCTGACAGATATGACTTTTGACAGCCAGAAATATTAATGCACAATTAGGGAGGACACCCCAAAAACACTGAGGAGTGCTAAAAATTATTGAGTAGATACTGCTGACAGATATGACTTTTGACAGCCAGAAATATTAATGCACAATTAGGGAGGACACCCCAAAAACACTGAGGTGTGCTAAAAATTATTGAGTAGATACTGCTGACAGATATGACTTTTGACAGCCAGAAATATTAATGCACAATTAGGGAGGACACCCCAAAAACACTGAGGAGTGCTAAAAATTATTGAGTAGATACTGCTGACAGATATGACTTTTGACAGCCAGAAATATTAATGCACAATTAGGGAGGACACCCCAAAAACACTGAGGAGTGCTAAAAATTATTGAGTAGATACTGCTGACAGATATGACTTTTGACAGCCAGAAATATTAATGCACAATTAGGGAGGACACCCCAAAAACACTGAGGTGTGCTACAAATTATTGAGTAGATACTGCTGACAGATATGACTTTTGACAGCCAGAAATATTAATGCACAATTAGGGAGGACACCCCAAAAACACTGAGGAGTGCTAAAAATTATTGAGTAGATACTGCTGACAGATATGACTTTTGACAGCCAGAAATATTAATGCACAATTAGGGAGGACACCCCAAAAACACTGAGGAGTGCTAAAAATTATTGAGTAGATACTGCTGACAGATATGACTTTTGACAGCCAGAAATATTAATGCACAATTAGGGAGGACACCCCAAAAACACTGAGGAGTGCTAAAAATTATTGAGTAGATACTGCTGACAGATATGACTTTTGACAGCCAGAAATATTAATGCACAATTAGGGAGGACACCCCAAAAACACTGAGGAGTGCTAAAAATTATTGAGTAGATACTGCTGACAGATATGACTTTTGACAGCCAGAAATATTAATGCACAATTAGGGAGGACACCCCAAAAACACTGAGGAGTGCTAAAAATTATTGAGTAGATACTGCTGACAGATATGACTTTTGACAGCCAGAAATATTAATGCACAATTAGGGAGGACACCCCAAAAACACTGAGGAGTGCTAAAAATTATTGAGTAGATACTGCTGACAGATATGACTTTTGACAGCCAGAAATATTAATGCACAATTAGGGAGGACACCCCAAAAACACTGAGGAGTGCTAAAAATTATTGAGTAGATACTGCTGACAGATATGACTTTTGACAGCCAGAAATATTAATGCACAATTAGGGAGGACACCCCAAAAACACTGAGGAGTGCTAAAAATTATTGAGTAGATACTGCTGACAGATATGACTTTTGACAGCCAGAAATATTAATGCACAATTAGGGAGGACACCCCAAAAACACTGAGGTGTGCTACAAATTATTGAGTAGATACTGCTGACAGATATGACTTTTGACAGCCAGAAATATTAATGCACAATTAGGGAGGACACCCCAAAAACACTGAGGAGTGCTAAAAATTATTGAGTAGATACTGCTGACAGATATGACTTTTGACAGCCAGAAATATTAATGCACAATTAGGGAGGACACCCCAAAAACACTGAGGAGTGCTAAAAATTATTGAGTAGATACTGCTGACAGATATGACTTTTGACAGCCAGAAATATTAATGCACAATTAGGGAGGACACCCCAAAAACACTGAGGTGTGCTACAAATTATTTAGTAGATACTGCTGACAGATATGACTTTTGACAGCCAGAAATATTAATGCACAATTAGGGAGGACACCCCAAAAACACTGAGGAGTGCTAAAAATTATTGAGTAGATACTGCTGACAGATATGACTTTTGACAGCCAGAAATATTAATGCACAATTAGGGAGGACACCCCAAAAACACTGAGGTGTGCTACAAATTATTTAGTAGATACTGCTGACAGATATGACTTTTGACAGCCAGAAATATTAATGCACAATTATGGGGGACACCCCAAAAGCGCTGGGGAGTGCCAAATATGAAGAAAAAATAATAAACCTCTATCCTCCTCTCTGCACTAGCGATTTTGGTTAGAGCAATTGCAAGAACAATATGGTATTCTCTGTCCCTGCTCTAATTAGCCTATGACTACACCCTGCTCTCTCCCTCTGTCAAATGGCGATGGATTGCTGTGGAGGCGTGTATTTATAAAGTTGAAGTATCGCGAGAACCGAGTCCCGAGATCCGACGACGTCACAATGACGTTCGGCCTCGATTTGGATTCGGAATGGGCGGGAGAGTACCGAGCTGCTCAGCTCGGTACTCGGATACCCAAAGTTCGGGTGGGTTCGGTTCTCGGAGAACCGGACCCGCCCATCTCTATTTAAAATAGAAGAGATTAATAATACATTGTTTCCTCATGACTCAGGAGTCTATTTATCAAACAGAGAATAGCCCTAAAATGTGAATTTGTGCAGGATTTAGGATGTATTTATGAAGCCCCCACCGGTGATAGCTGTCGCCAAGTCTGTCCCCATGCAATGAATGTCATCCTATCGCTATCATCATCTTAGATTGCAGATAACAGGAGGCTACTAGCAGAAAAAATGCTTTATTACTAAAATATTTTTTTTTTTTTGTAAATAAAGTTATTTTTTTTCTATATATTTTCTTTACTTTATTTTTTTTTCTTCAATCTGAAACTGGACGTGAACAGGTTAATGTCTTCCATCAGTTCAGCATACTCATATACTGAAATACTTTGTGCTGCTGTGCTTATTACAGAGATGTTATTGGCCACGACTGGTTCTAGCCTCGTGCATTTCAGATCTGGGGACATAACGGGCAAGGAGGTGATGGAGACTGAATAGAAAAACTTTCAATAATTAAACGCACCTTAAAGCAGAATTGTAATTTAATTTTTCCACACATTGAACCCTTTCATTTCAAGATCACACTGACGCATGATACCACAGTAAAAACAAAAAATACGGTACAAAAGAGATGTGACACAGGGTCTCCTAAAAGCGGCTCAGTAAAGTAAATAGACATTGCTAAATCACATCTTTCATGTGGCACAATTCACAGTTTTCCTGGAATGTCGTCCTATGGAAAGAATTTTCTTTTTGCAGCTTTGGCAGCAAATATATAAAGCAATTAAGATTGGTGTGGTGTGGGAAATTCCCAATTCACTGCAGACTCCATGGGAAATTCCCAGTACCAGGCACTTTCATTTTTTGTTTATACAGCCCACGAAATAGGTAAAAAAAAGCCGGTATTTAAAAAGTAGATTCCAATCTCCTCATCTCAGCTCAGTCTGTGAGTGTTGGCAAAACCAGAGCCGGATTAAGACCCTATGGTGCCCTTGTCCATCAAGTTCAACCTATTTTCATCTCCTGCGATCCCTCACTTATATTTGAAATTAATCCAGAGTAAGCAACCGACAATCTGTTTCAATTGTGAATATCCCCCCAGACCCAATATGGCAGTGCTATTTTTACCCTATATCCACTACTATCCTTCATTTTAATTATTGGTCGTATCCCTGGATACAGTTTTACGCAAAAAATGTGTCTAACCCTTTCTTAAACATATCTATTGAATCTGCCATCACAACCTTCCCTGGCAGTGAATTCCATATCTTGACTGCCCTTACTGTAAAGAATCCCTTCCTTTGCTGGTTGTGAAATTTCCTCTCCTCTAACCTTAGGGGGTGACCGCGTGTCCTGTGTATAGTCGTTGGGGTTAATAGTTCCCATGAAAGTTCTCTGTATTGACCCTTAATGTATTTGTACATAGTAATCATATCTCCTCTTAGACGCCTCTTTTCTAAAGTAAACATGTCTAAACTGGCTAACCTTTCCTCATAACTTAATGACTCCATACCTTTTATCAATTTTGTCGCCCTTCTCTGAACCCTTTCTAGTTCCAAATTATCTTTTTTATAGAGTGGTGCCCAGAACTGTACTGCATATTCAAGATGAGGTCTTACCAACGATTTATACAGTGGCAAAATAACACTGTCTTTCCTTGCATCTATGCCCCTTTTTGTGCTTGCCAATACTTTGTTTGCCCTTGCAGCTGCTGCTTGACATTGAGCACTATTGCTAAGTCTACTGTCTACGAGCACTCCCAAATCCTTTTCCATTATAGATTCTCCCAAATTAATTCCATTTAATTTATAGATTGCGTTCTTGTTTTTGATCCATAAATGCATAACCATACATTTATCTATGCTAAACCTCATATTCCATTTGGTGCCAAATCCTCCAGTTTATTTAAGTCCCTCTGTAGAGAAGCTACATCATGCTCTGATTTTATTACCTTACAGAGTTTAGTGTCATCTACAAAAATAGAAACTTTACTCTCTAAAGCATCGCCAAGGTCATTAATAAATATATTAAAAAGGAGTGGTCCCAGCACGGAACCTTAAGGTACTCCACTTAAAACTTTTGACCAATTAGAAAATGTTCCATTTATCAGAACTCTCTGTTCCCTATTCTCTAACCAGTTTTTGATCCAAGTACGAATGTTGTTTCCTAGACCCAGTTCCCTTTTTTGTAAACCAACCTCTTGTGTGGCACTTATCAAAGGCCTTTGCAAAATCTAAGTAGACCACATCTACTGTGCTGCCCTGGTCTAAGTTCCCACTGACTCCCTCGTAGAAACTAATTAGATTAGTTTGACATGACCTATCCCTCACAAATCCATGTTGATTCTCACTAATAATGTTATTGCGCACCAAGTAATCTTGAATACTATCCTTTAATATACCTTCCAGTAGTTTCCCTACTATTGATGTCAGGCTTACAGGTCTATAATTCCCTGGTTGTGATCTCATCCTCTTTTTAAACATCAGCACCACATCTGCTATTCGCCAATCCCTTGGTACTGAGCCTGATGAGATTGAATCTATGATACTTAAGTTTACTGAGTTTAGCTCCATAAGAACCCTTGGGTGAATGCCATCTGGACCTGGAGCTTTATTTATCTTAATATTCTTCAGTCACCTTTGGACTTCTTCCTCTGTCAACTAAGTATTAATTAATGGTACGGCTTCATTTCCATTTTTATGTATTAGTTCTACCATTTGTTCATCTCTAGTAAATACTGAAGCAAAGAAAGTGTTTAATACCTCTGCTTTTTCCTTAGTATCATTTATCAATTCACCCATCTCACTTCTTAGGGGTCCTATATTATATTTTTTAATCCTTTTACCATTTCTATACTTAAATTTTTTTGGGGGGGTTTGTCTTACTTTCTTTTGCAACTTGTTTCTTTCATTTTCTAATTTAGCCAATGTAATTTCCTTTTTGCATGTTCTATTACATTCCCTGTACCTAAAAGAGTTCCAAAAGTTTCCCCCTACTGATTGGAGGAGTTGGACTGTGCAAGGGCATTAATTGTGTTAGGAAAATGAGTGTGCCTAAGTTTGTACCGAAATGTAAAGCAAGATTTCATTGTGAGGAACAAGACCAGTTCAATTAGGTAAAGAGGTGGGAATGGTGTATTTAGAGAGGAGTTGTGTTTTTGGGGAGAGCACACAGCCTCTTTTTCTCACTAAGGCAGGTACACACTAAAGAATCTTTCGACTGACGTGTTATTTACAACGATTGTACCTACGACTGAAGGTCCAATTGCTTGGACGATTCAGGTGTACACACTGACACGATTTGCTTTCAGATCTGTGCTCTTCATCTGGTCCTCTAGTCTTCAGAGAATGACAGCACAATAGTCATTCATTCCTGTCACACTGATTAAAACCGCCCTGTTATAGCTATCCACATGTCATAATGAATTTAGTTAGCTTCTGTGACTCTGAAACAAAATTTTCAGTCTCAGAACGAACAAACAAACTATTCCATCTACAGAACTCTCTACATTTAGTCACCAGGACATGTTTATTGCCGGCATCGGCTGAAAAGACCATGACTCTGTAAACTCTACGGAGATCGTGACTGTGAGTGCATACACACTACATGATCGGAAGGTGATTGGGATGAGATTATTAAACAGTGCGACCAACCAAATGAAATGACAATCGGCACTTTGGAACGATTGTCGTTCATCATGTGATTATACACACTAACGCGATGTGTGGCCGAGCGGTCGTTTATCGGGTGATTGGCACGATAATCGTCTGAAAAAACTCCAGTGTGTACCCAGCCTAAAGGACTTTTCCGACACCTCTTGTCCTATACTTCTAATGTGCTGCATTTTAATACGCCCAGTTGCACATCTATAGGCGTACTTCAACCTATGTAATTAAACCATTAACAAAATTGACACATATAACACAGTTGTGATGTTCTCATGATTAATTTAAGGCATAAATAGATATCACCCAAGCACATGTTTAGGACAGAAGTAGAAAAGTGTAAACTAATAAATGGGGTGGTCTCAAAGCTTAAGTGGGTTGAGCTTGATGTTTAATTCTTTCCACTATAGGCATCTTCAGGTGGATCTGCAAACCTGCAAAGCTTAACGCCTGGGAAGTGAGAGCTACCTTGATATGGGCGAGATGGACTAATCAACGTAGTTAACATTAAAGAAAAAACTCCCTTTCAGAAATAGATTTTCAGGAGTTTTGAAAAATCCCATCATGCTTCCAATAATATCAACATCTAAAATATATATCATTGCTAATTAGTGTAACATAATGAAAGATAATCATTGAGAGTTGAACAGTTATGGCATGCCGGCCAACTGGGCTTACCAGTCTTGGAAACATGGTTTGTTGGCAGTTCTTTAAACATCCTCTAATGTGTGATTAATTTAATTCTTAAAGATAAGAAAATAATAAAGAACTTGCATCTTAGGGATGATCAATACAAGGACTGAAAACAAAGGGGTTCATGACTATTATGAAGCCTCTGAAACTCTGCTTACTCCGATTTGGCCATATTTCAGTTCAAAACTTGTGAATCACTGCAAAGTTGTTGTGTTTTTTTTAAAGTCTGCCTGTGACTCGCAGTTTGCTTTCATCCCCTCTAATTCACCGGATCCCACCTCTGATTCTTACCGCCCACTGAGAAAGCAGCAGACGGCACAACACATCAAGTGAGAGCTAGCGAGGGAGCTTAACAGTTAATTATTAGGTTGTTTATTTTTGTATTTATGTGTATTGTAGTTAGAGTTCAGTTTTGTTTGTTTTTAGGGAAGTCTGTTGATTTGGGTTTTGTTTTGTCTTTTTAGCAAGTTTTGTAGTTCATTAGTTTCTCTTTACATATATGTTTAAAGTTCATTTCATTTTTCTTCTTTATTTTTATGTCATTGTTATGTTATTGTTATGACTTGACCATTCTCCCGGAATGTCTGGGAAACTCCCAAATTTCAGGTAAGTGTCCCAGACTTCTGGGAGAGCAGGCCAATCTGCCTCGTCCTAGATGGGGGTATCCATATGATCATGGAGTCTTGCCATCCCTCCTTTTTCTCCCTCCCCTCCTCACACATCACCTTACCTCCAGAAGACCTCAAAGAGGAGGGGAAAAAGTTGTCAAGTAGAATATAAGCAGTTTTTTTGATAATAAGAATAAGAAGGAGGCAGTATAGCTATTAGCCAAATGATTACGGAGCCCCTGCTAGCGGTAAAGGCAGAGCTTTTCAAACCTGGCTGCTGCTAGTCCCAGTTCGGAAGCTGACGCTTTCAGCAAGTAATGTCATGACCACCTTGTAACTCTAGGGCACTATGGAGACTTCCACACCGCTCTTTCTAGTGATGACAAATCGGGACCCCGCAAGTTAAGTGTTTAAACACTTAACCCCACATTGCCACTTTAAATTAACTTTAATAAAAGTCACGATGACAGTAAACTGTAGTGCCGGATAGGTCTTCATCCGAAATCACTTGCGCTCAGCATTCTGCATCATCGGTAATGTAGACAGTCGCTTTTCAGGTAAGTCTATTAATATTGATATCGCTTTTTAATACTTTCGTTTTTTTTGTGTAGGTCTGGTGGGTGTCGGATTTTTCGCAACCGAAAAACCGTTCCCCACCCATAGAAAATACCCCACTGTAATGAGTGCAGAAATTAACCCCTCTGTGCACACAATCTAGGTTACAGAAGTTGATTGTGATTTTTAGAAATTACTCTCTAGCTACAAAAACTGCAAAACTGCTTACACATCATACTTACTTTTAAAATATTTGAAATCATTATGCTCAAGCAATTATTCCCCCAATAAAGCTTCCATCAGAAAAAGCTCTAATTGTATACTACCTGTACTAAAAGCTCCACAATACATACACAGCTTCACACCAGGTTACTTACTGAATAGGCTCCAACGCAGGTAACTGGAAACACAGCTAGACTTCCATGGTGGATCTACCGGTGAATCAACTGGAATATGCAACATTTGCCTAGTTTACCCTCCAAGCTATAGGGCTAGATTTACTAAACTGCGGGTTTGAAAAAAAAAAGATGTTACCTATGGTAACCAATCAGATTCTAGCTGTCATTTATTTAGTGCATTCTACAAAATGACAGCTAGACTCTGATTGGTTGCTATAGGCAACATCTCCACTTTTTCAAACCCGCAGTTTAGTAAATATACCCCATAGTGTTTCAAAACATCTCTGTGACATAACACATGTAAAATCACAAATCTCACCTTCTGTGTTGATGAAGTGCCCATTTATACAACAGCACAAGCTCTTCATAACTTAGTTGCGTATCTGCCAAAGCGGTCAGCTGGTTACACGTATAGACACGTAAGCAATTCAAACAGGCGGCAGACAGTTCTGTTGGAAGAAGATCCAGTTTGATGATCATCTCTGATATTTTCTCCTTAAGTTCCGCCAAATCACTGTCTAGCCCCCCTTTATCCGTTTTCTTGTGTACAAACTTTGGAAAGTGCTTTATGATGTAATTTTCAAAAAGCATCTTTATGTCCTTGGGCCATCCTTGCGGAATCCAGTCAGAATCGTTGTTGGCTCGTTCCAGCTTGGCCCATTTGATGCAGTCAGAGACGGACTGAAGCCCCACACTCTGATCGTGATCCCCATCCAGTTCCTGGATCACAGCCCCCCACATCTTCTCAGCTATTTCCTTATAGAATTCACTTCCATCCAACGCGTCCTTTTGTTCCAAATTATAGATAAATAAACAGGCATCATATAATTGCATCTTGGCCATCAAACCTTTGAAGTTTTTTTCTAGAAGAGAATTAAGAATTAAAAAATGAAATAATATTATACATTACAAAATATTTCACACAACTACACAACTGAGCATATGGTCAGGACAATGAGATGTGGATGGGCAATGTGGTTTGTAATGAGGTTTGGAAATACGTTGGGTAGATAATGCAATGTGACTGACAATGAGCATTTCATATTAATAATAATTCAGCATTTGGGGGCACCCCCCAGCTAATGCCATCCTGAGATCGGAGGAACAGCACTGTCCATGACAAACAGGCATCGCCGGAGGCCCTGGAGAAGGTTACCACTGGCCATAGCCTGCACAGGCCAGGGAGCTTTGGTAAATAGGAACAATCCCTAAATCTTGCAAAACATCACAATCTAGGAGTTTTCTCTTGTTGTTAAATAGACTCCTAAAAGCTTTATGTTACAAAGAGGAAAAAATATGTAAGCGAAAAGTCTTAAAAAAGTTAATACCTAAAAAAAAGTGTTAAACATTGTATTGTTCATTTTAGTGTCTGTTTATTTCTGACATAACATAAGAGGATGTCTGAACACAATGTGATTTTTGAAATAAGATAAGGGAATGTCTGAAGGTGGACATTCCCTTTAAATGTTTTTCTTGGCCATTCTCCATCTGAACTGCACACACACCATCCTTTAGAACCTACCTATAAATAATATTATTGTCAATTACACAGGAAGATCAGAGGTACCTAAGATCATGCTGCACCTCCCAACTGTCCCGATTTTGGCGAGATAGTACCAATTAATGGACCTTCAAAAGGGATGGGGAGCTTACGCAGGAGTGGATGGAGTTTCTGCAATAGTGGAGCTGATTGGGTGGAAAGTGGGCGGATCAGGGATGGAGTATTGGTGGTTTGTGGGCGGGGGTTATTCTTGCCTTTATAAATGTTGGGAGGTATGAATTAGTCGATCATCCAATGGACTTATACTGTGTTACTGATGGAAACCTTGGAGTGGACATATCTACAAATGGTTTTGTACAGATCTACTCTAGAACTAGACCACACCTTATAATTGTCCCAATTTAGGTTCACGATTTTCCAATTGGGTGAAATAGGCGGTACGGGGAAGTAACAAAGGTGCATATTTATCAACGGGCGAAGAGCCCTATCGATCGGGCTCGTTAATGCAGTTCCCAAAATATATAATAAGGGTTCCCACGGTGATCGCATTATTACTGCTATCGATAAACCTGCCGGTGGTTAGATTTGTCGACATTCCCCATAACTGTACTGCTGCCATAACCATTCTATTATTGTCATTTCAGGAGGTTGAATACAGAAAAAAAACATTAAAAAAATGTTTTACTATTTAAGTAAAGCATGTTTAATGCATAAAGGTTTCCTAAGTTAACCATTATCATTCTGAGCCAGTATTTTTGGCGCAGCTGTGTTTAGCACGGCTACTCCTGCAATATTTTTAGTTAAATTGCAGTAATAACTGAATGAGACAGGGACTCTCGATAAAAAGACCGGGGCAGCACGGTGGCTTAGTGGTTAGCACTTCTGCCTTACAGTACTGGGGTCATGAGTTCAATTCCCGTCCATGGCCTTGTATGTGAGGAGTTTGTATGTTCTCCCCGTGTTTGCATGGGTTTCCTCCAGGTGCTCTGGTTTCCTCCCATACTCCAAAAACATACTGGTAGGTTAATTGGCTGCTTACAAATTGACCCTAGTCTGTGTGTGTTAGGGAATTTAGACTGTAAGCCCCAATGGGGCAGGGACTGATGTGAGTGAGTTCTCTGTACAGCGCTGCGGAATTAGTGGCGCTATATAAATAAATGGTGATGATGATGATTGTGAGTTTAAAGACACGGTTCACTATATTTCAGTTCATCAGTTGTCTAAGCTGGCAGGAATTTATTAACGCACTAATTCATTACAAATGGTGTGAATTGGTTTTTAATGAAAGAAAGTCTTAAAATCTGCAAAACGACATTCTCTTTGATTGTTGTCATTGAAAGGCTAGTGACATAACAGTCATCTTCTATAAAGTGCATCGGTTTTTCAGTTTGACTAACACGCACAGGTGTAAGGCAACCGAAATTAAATTATGACTCTGCAGTTCTGTGTCAACGGCAGTTTAACATCACATGATTACCCGTAAAACGTAGAGCGTCTCCAGCTGATGAATTGTAGAACACAATAATACCCCCACTGTTCATTCAAATGTTACAGACACATAAGAGAAAACATTTTATCTGATCGAGCAGGGAGCTTTTTTAAAGCTTGCAGCTGTCACCACGGCTGCTCCTGTCTGTAAAGGGTTAAACGGGTCGCTGTCTATGCACAGCAATAGCAACAGTGACACTTGCACACTACAATAAGGAACTTTTTAACATTATTATTTAAATAAAGAGTCTGTTCCTTAGATAAAGGCATTACATTCATTACTTTCTTCTTCTAGGTTTTGCTTCTTTTTTTTACTCTTATTATTTTATTTTACTTTATGTAGAAAGTGAAACAGCAAAATGTATTTATTCTTCTTCATTCTATCTATCCAAAATAACAAGTGCCTAGTCTACGGCTTCCTAATAAAGCCTGCTGGGGGTTTGTTCATGAGGTCTGAGCAGTTTTGTTCCTATCGCTTCAGCTAGCGCTCAAATAAAGATATAGGCGAGTCGTTTATTTTCTGCAGTTCATACCAACTAACGGGTTAACTTAAAATTACATGTAAATCTGTGAGAGTCTATTCCAAAATGTTATAGTCTCCTCCAGACTTTTATATTCATTTTGCCTCTAAGGGGTGTATTTACTAAACTGCGGATTTGGAAAAAGTGGAGATGTTGCCTATAGCAACCAATCAGATTGTAGCTGTCATTTTGTAGAATGTTCTAAATAAATGATAACTAGAATCTGATTGGTTGCTATAAGCAACATCTCCACTTTTTCAAACCAGCAATTTAATAAATAAATAAATATAAATATACCCCTAAGCATCTCTGTCACAGGGAAAGAAGGAAGGCAGGATCATGCAGGCTGCCGAGTTGCCTCTTCAATTAATCTCCTTTCCGTGAGGCAGAAATACATGCAAATACTGAGGTAACACCATGCACAGATGCAGTTTACTTTTCAGGTAATAAGGATACAAGCAGCGTTTTGTTAAATTGACTTTATTAGTCAGCGAACCCAGGGTTAATGTTGGAGAAATCATTGATTTATCCGGATTTACACCTTTGATAAATAGAGTGAAGCAGTAAAACAGCCTTTCTCTGCGAAAACGGCCATTTTCACCAGAGTTATTATTCATTTATTATCACTCATTGATATAGCTCCAATCATATTACTCAGCGCTGTACAGAGGATATGTAGTCATTGACATCAATCCCTGTCCCCTTGGAGTTTACAATCTAAATTCCTTACCACACCCACTCAGACTCGGGTACAATTTGTCAGAAGCCAATTAACCTACTGCTATGTTTTTGGACTGTGGGAGGAAACCCAGACACGGGGAGAACATCCAAACTCCACACAGTTAGGATCGAACTCATGAGCCTATGCTATGAGGCAGCAATGCTAACCACTGTGCCACAGTGATACTGTACTCACTGTAGCAATGTAACTTGGAAACTAATAAGTTTTTATTGCCTGTTCATACACAACAGATACATCCAGCAGGTGTATATTAGTCATTTAGGTTTTTACAAGAACACCTCGAGTGACTCACGTAAGTATACTAGGACTTATGCACAGGTCTGCTTACCTTTTTCCTCCTTCTAAAGAAAGACTTTTTTGCCTGCAGGTACCGTTAATGTATCTATCTAACTAATAAAACAAGTTAGTAAGGGACTCCTGTATCTAAAATATGTTGTGGACGCATATTCGCACAGAAGTTTAATAAATGTATTTACTATATTTAAAAAATCTCATTTTTTTCTACACTATTCTACTTTTTTACATCTCTCTAGCTTTAAATGGATGACGGAGTGAAATTTCACCAGAAACTGTGACCCATCTCATGCTTTCCAAAGCAGCATTTCTGTTGCTAGATGCATTTGGTATACCTCCAAAGACCTGTCAGAGAATGTCCATCCTATCCTCAACTCATTTTTGATAAACTTTTTGGGAGTTTAGGCTTAGCATTCATTCATAAACAGACCCCTTTATATTGTATATATTTAAAGTCAAAATGAGATGACAAAAAATATATATTATTCATATTCCATAAAGATTGACATAATAGAAATCCACAATGTTCTAGTTGATAAATCCTCTATGGCAGAGGTAGGCATAGATCCCGACCAGAGGCTAGCAGTGCATGATGGGAGATGTAGTTCCCCACCAACTAAAGAACAAAAGGGCATTCTAGGTCACATGGTTTCTCTCCAACTGGAGAGCTACAGGATGATAGAGCATGTAGTCAGGGGCGTCTTTCCCATTGGGCACAATGGGCAGGTGCCCGGGGGCCCTGCTGCCCAGGGGGGCCCGTCGGAGGCAGCAAAAAAAAAAAAAGACAATACTTACCTTGTGGTCAGCTGGCGATCCGGCTCCCTCCATGGTCTCCTCCTCCGTGCGGCGCTCGCAGTGCATGTTGGGCGTGACATCACGCCCGCCCGACATCCATTGCGGAGCGCGACGGAGGAGGAGACCATGGAGGGAGCCGGATCGCCAGCTGACCACAAGGTAAGTATTGTCTTTTTTTTTTCCAGATTTTCGTTTTTTTTGCTGCCTCCAACGGGCCCCCCTGGGCTGCAGGGCCCATATATATATATATATATATATATATAAAATCATTTTTTATTTTTTTTTGTGTATATATAGGGGGCCCCGGAGCACTGCTGTGCCCGGGGGCCCAAGATGTTCTTAAGAGGGCCCTGCATGTAGTCCCACATTAACTGAATAGCCAAAGGCAGTCAGGACATGATGGCACACATAGTTCCCCAACAATTGGAGAGCTGCAAGTTGCCCTGTATTAGGGTATGAATGCTATAAATTGTAAATGCTGTGTATTAAACGCATCCATCCTTACCTGTAGATTTACGCTGCTCAGGGATAAAATCCAGTTTCCTTTTCGGCTTTACAAGGTCCTTTAAATCTTCTTTTATCCTCATCAAAATGTCATTTTCTTTAGGTGGCTTGTCAGGGAGAAGATGAACGTTTTCCGCATGAGTAGACTTTCTGCCCTGTGATTTCTTCTTCCACCATTTCTTTATGGAGGACTTCTTGCTTGCCATCTGCACGGTTACCTGTGACATTTGTGGGCTGCACAGCGCAGAGTGTCTGCTGCAGTTCTCTGTAGGTTATACATGTGCAACATCCAAACTGCTCTGTTTTACATCTGCAGAAAGCGAAACCAAAAAAACCCCAGGGCTCTTCCCATAAGGATACATCACACCCACTAATTTGAATTGAATGAAGTAATCTTTCAATGCAGAATAGAAAATCTATGAACTAAAAATAACATCCTCCACTTCACCCATGTTTGTCTGTTAAAGAGAGTCTGTCATCGAATGATACATGAAGCTGCAACATCACTGTATGTATGAGATACAGGAACAATCTGCGTAGGACCAGCCTTAGTTGTGTATAAACCATGATGAAATCTTATATATAGATGATGAAGTTTTATATAGATGGTATTTTCTATAGATCACAGTTTGCAAAGATATCTATATCCGTTATTACAGATGTCCCTATACGCTAAAGCTGCAGTTGTTTTATCTGTAAAATGATGAAAATTAAACTACCACAGTCACTGTCCTGCACTACACATACTTTTCTTATAATTACTTAATATGAACTGTGGATTACATATTAATGCCCAGCATACTCCAAACGCAGAAACAAAATCTCTCCAATCTCTCTCCTATGCAGGAATCCACCTCAAGCTTTCTTTATCTTTTATCAAGGTCATACTTGTTCCACTTTAATTAAACAAGAAAAGTCTGAGCTACGGACTGCAGCCAAGAATTACCTTTGTTGTCAGGGACTTATCAACCAATCGGCTGATAAGGCTGCAGTTTGGGGAGCTAGATCCTGGGGGGTGGGGGGATGCAGGGCACGGCGCCACCAGAATGTCATTTTTGCCCGCCCATGTGATTTTATTTTTATTATCAGTGGCGGGAGCTGGCCGGAAAGATTGAGGATGGTCCTGGTGTATAGGGGGCGCTGCTGACAGTCACTATTGCAGACAGGCAGCCTAAGAGCAAATTTGAATGCTGTTAGCTGCCTGACGGTTCTGACGGCCGCAGTTTTCTGATTTTACGAGATGAGGATTACCAGACTAATAACTGCAGCTCACACTGACAGGCAGCTAACAGACCAAGACTGCTGCGCCTGAACGTCAACAGGTGAGTGAGTCTGGATGTATGGAGGGGTTGATGAAGTGGCTGAAGGTGGCTGATTCAACGGCTGAAGGTGGGCTGATGAAAGGGCTCAAGGGGGCTGATGAAGTGGCTGAGGGGGGTATTTAAAAAATAGAGCAGCTTGTTCGCCTCTGTTTAATCTCATTGTCATATGTAAGTTATTTTTCATGCGACCTTGCAAAATAAAACTTAAAAGAAGTAAAAAAATAGAGCAGCTTTGCCTGGGGACATTATATCTGTATTGTGTGGCGGTTACAAGGATGTTCTCTGTCTTGTGTGGCGGTTACAAGGATGATCTGCGTCTTGTGTGGCGGTTACAAGGATGCTCTCTGAGGTCTCTAGAATACTGAATACTATCAGATGGGGCTGGTAGATGTTTGTATTTTATTATAGCTCTTTGACAACAATTTCCCATGTATTTTATTGTCTATATATGTCTGCGCTAGGGGGTAGTTTTATTTGGCCATAATATAGTTTTGTGAACTAAAGAGCCTAATCATTCAGGGTTTTTTTTTTAACATTTTGCATTAGAATACAATTTTTGCCTATTTTCAAACAGGACCCCAACTGACTAGAAGCCAGCCAAACGACAACAAAGCTGCAAGAACAGGGAAGAGAGAACGGCACAGTCTACCTAAATGTAAATGCTGAAGAATACACCTGAATATTCATATACCAGATATATGCCTTATATGATATGCTGAATGTGAACATACATCTCCCAGTATGTCTATCCCCGGCAGCAGAATAGGGGATGTGACCACATAAAGACAGAGGAGTGGTCACATTGCGCTGGGGGTGTGGTCACATTGTGCCTGGGGCGTGGCCATGCCCCCACATAGAGCTGCCTAGCGCTGTAAAGCATTAGGCTGCCCATTAGATACCTCCCTTCCGCCACCATTCCCATTTGTGGGTAGGACAGCAGAACAGAGCCATAAAATCCGGACTGTCCCTTAGAAAGCGGGACAGTTGGGATGTATGAACGTCTAGCTCCCTATGTGTTTTAATTGGTTGTTGTAGTATGATATTTTATTTGTTGCTGAATACAAACGTAAACTTTCTTTTCAGAGCAGAACTGGGGGACACAGGGATTTGCTAAGGGGCCCGGAAAGTCATGCACTGGCTCTACCAAGCCACTGAACACAGCGCTATACATATTTTAAGGGTTTTTTTCTTATTTAGAAAAACTACAGTACCATAAGACATAAAAACAATAATTATTTCCTTTTGGCCTTTAGTGAATCTATCTTTAAATATTGTATTTAATTATGCAAAACAGTATTAATTATTAACTTCTCCACATTTAATCCCCTTCTCTTTACCTCCAACTTGTGTACACTGACTCCCATTCTAGCTCATTATCTCCTCCCTCTCCTTCCTCAATTAATTTCTTCTTGCCAAGAATGCTGGAAAAACTAGATCATATCTCAACACTGTCCTGCCAAACATGCCAAAGTCTGCCTACAGCGTGACGCATTACAGAAATACAGAAACAGCAGACATCGTCTCCTTGTCTCTCATCAGATGATTTTCTAACTTTCTAATATCCAAAATGTGGATATTCTCAATATGTTGGTGTCTGGTTTAGTGTATTGTAAGATGGAGTTTTGTCTATACTTGTCCTGACGATATTGGTTCCTAATGGCCTTGTAGAGCGAACACATTCTCGTATACGTTTGTTATGCGAATGATAAAACAAAGTGTGACACCGAAAGTTTTTATAGAGGTAAAATATTTAAAGCTATAATGGAGGGTAAACCTTACTGCGGACCTTTCCTTCAATGTCAGGAATACTGGGTTTAAACTGGCCACACGCACTAAGATTAAGATTTTCATCATCAACATCTATTTATATAGCGCCAGCAAATTCCGTAGCGCTTTACAATTGGGACCAAGCATTAATAAAACAATACTGGGTAATACATACAGGCAGAGAGGTAAGAGGACCCTGCTCGCAAGCTTACAATCTATGTTGTGTAATATGAATTATTTCAGTGCACAGGCACAATAATTGCTTGATATGATCTTGTAGGATCATAATGGCAGGAAAATGAAAATGAAAATTTTCCTCGCACGAAAAATTAGCATATTTTTGCACCGTCGTAACAGTAAAAATGCACAGCCGCAATGTTCTTGCTACAATTAATAAATCAAATCTTAACCACTGTGCCACCATACCACCGTTGAATGTGTATTCTCTCTGCCCGGACAGCTGAAACCTGAAAGCCCAGCTCACAGGATAACACACAACCTGTGATTCAAAACAAAGGAACCATTATCTCTCTTTGTTTGTATAATGACTTCAGCAGATAGCAAAGCATTAAGCTGAGCCATCCAACTAATTTTTTTTAACTATTTATATGTTTACTGTATTTCTTAAATGTACTGTAGCACCGATTTATGTATTATAAATAGGTGCTACTATACAAAAATTATAAATACATTTTGTCAGACACCTGTGAAAAAGCTGCTCCGCCTCCTAACAAAAGATAATAGCTCAGGGGCTTTTCCTTGGCCAGGACTGCTACATGAGGTTGGTTTTCTTTACCAGGGAACTGTCAGTTCTATGATATGAGCAGGAGGACCAATCGCAAGCCACAATCCCCTGATGGCTACGCGTCATTGGTCCTCCCCAGGGCTACCACCAGAAGGGTACAGGCGGCACACCTCTAGGGGGCCTGGACAGGACCCTCCATCTGTCCGGAACCCCTAGTTTGTTCGTGTCTACTAGTCTAACCGCCGTGACTCTGCATCCCTCCGCGATCTGGAAGGCTTCCGATAGGTAGGGAGCGCGTGGTTCGGTGACATCAACTCAGTCTATCAGTGTCTGGTAGCCGCCGCATCGTGTCAAGAACAAGGTAAGTCAACTGGGGGAATGTATTTTGCAGAGTGACTGCAGCTTAACAGCGGCCTGTGCTACAATGCAGGACAAAGCTTTGCTGGAAACTAGGCTTGTTTTTCCAGATATCTTTATCTCCAGTCCAGTTACTTCCTTCTCATCACACAAACACGGGATAATGTTTCCTTTGCTTTGAAAGAAGGTTTTGTGTTTGGTTATCAAAAGGATAAATGTTTGCCAGCGTTAAAATAGCAACTTATATAAAAGAAAACTAGAAACCTAGTATTAATCTAATACAGAAAAACAACAAAGCATAAAGAAGAGGGGAAGTTCGCAGCAATAGTATAAAATAATCATGTGGAGCAAGGTGATATACATTAGTTATTTCCAAAATAATAGGCACAAAAAGTTCTGAAACAATGTATCTTTAGGAGAGAGTTAAATAGATTTTTGCTCTTTACTGGTAGTATAGAACTGTGTCCTTCTGGTGAATTAGCTTCTTTGAAAGCAAAGTATTCTCGCTACTTTCGTAGAGAAGTCATCTGACTCCTGTCTCCCCAATGTAGATAGAGGTGACTTCCACAGATTTGGATATCATCATCATCAGCTATTTATATAGCGCCACTAATTCCGCAGTGCTGTACAGAGAACTCACTCACATCAGCCCCACTGGAGCTTACAGTCTAAATTCCTTAACATACTCACACACAGACTAGGGTCAATTTGAAAGCAGCCAATTAACCTCCTGGTATGTTTTTGGAGTGTGGGAGGAAACCGGAGCACCCGGAGGAATTCCATGCAAACATGGGGAGAACATACAAACTCCTCACAGATAAGGCCATGGTCGGGAATCAAACTCATGATCCCTGTACTGTGAGGCAGAGGTGCTACAGACTATGCCATTGTGCTTAGTGGTGTGCTGTCCCAAAATTAACAAGTCTTTGTGTCCTTAATGAATTTCTCCGTTAAAAAACGGTATCTTCAGAAGAGTAATACTGGCTATGTCCAGTCCTGGTATTTATAATCCCAATAGCCACTGGTATCAAAGCATCAATTAGCCACCATCTGCCTAAATAGGAGTTATCTTCATATTGATATACTAGAGAGTAAGAAGTCTATATAACAATACACTGTAATGTACAGGCACAATAATTGCTTTATATGAACTCGTAGAATCATAATGGCAGGAAAATGAGTTTGTTAATTAATTCGTTTAATCAACCTTTTGTATTACTGCGCATGTATCATACAACTAAAATCGTTGTGTGTGTTTGGTGATTGTTTACAAAGCAGCACAACAGGTGACATACTTTAAATGGTCTTTGCCTGTCTGATTGCCATCCTCACTGTCCCCTCACCTATCCGCTTGTCATCCACATTGCCCCCTGACGTGTGTCACTTCCATCCTCATTGCCCCCTCTCCCATCTAATTGCCATCCTCATTGCCCCCTCTCTTGTCTGATTGCCATCCTCATGTCCCCTCGCCTATCCTCATTGCCCCCTCTCCTGCCTGATTGCCATCCTCACTGTCCCCTCTCCTGTCTGATTGCCATCCTCACTGTCCCCTCACCTATCCGCTTGTCATCCACATTGCCCCCTGACGTGTGTCACTTCCATCCTCATTGCCCCCTCTCCCATCTAATTGCCATCCTCATTGCCCCCTCTCTTGTCTGATTGCCATCCTCATGTCCCCTCGCCTATCCTCATTGCCCCCTCTCCTGCCTGATTGCCATCCTCACTGTCCCCTCTCCTGTCTGATTGCCATCCTCACTGTCCCCTCTCCTGTCTGATTGCCATCCTCATTGCCCCCTCTCCTGTCTGATTGCCATCCTCACTGTCCCCTCGCCTATCCGCATGTCATCCTCATTGCCCCCTCTCCTGTCTGATTGCCATCCTCATTGCCTCCTCTCCCATCTAATTGCCATCCTCATTGCCCCCTCTCTTGTCTGATTGCCATCCTCACTGTCCCCTTGCCTATCCGCATGTCATCCTCATTGCCCCCTCTCCTGTCTGCCATCCTCACTGTCCATTCGCCTATCTGCTTGTCATCCACATTGCCCCCTGCCATGTGTCACTTCCATCCTCATTGCCCCCTATCCTTGTCCATACAAAATGCTTTATCACCTTTCCCCTAGTAATAACTCAACGCCCCATCCTGCTGTACATCACTGTGCTCCTCCCGCTGTGAGAGAGGAAGTCTGATTATACACTCTTCCTTTCCGAGCATCATTACAATTGGCACTCTAGAATACACTGCATTCTGGGGTGTCAATTTGATTGCGGAGAGCATTGCAGCTAGATTGCAATGCAGGCGTAGTGACATTCGAGAGCAGAGGGGGGTTTCTGGGTAACAGAAAAACCCTCTAAGTGTATACCAGAGGCCGTCGCCCAATACTGAGAAAAGGAATAGATTTCCAGTTGTAAACCTCGGAATGGTTTTGATAAAACTGGAGACATAGGGTTGTAGAGTTGGTCGTAAAATGGGAGTTAACTAAACGAACACAGAAAAATAGCTTATATCCGACCATATGCAGAGCCGTACGCATCTCGAGATGTGGCTGTCTCCACATCAGCAGCACATGCACGATAAGTCATTATCAGCACCCAGTATTTGCACCTGCCCTGTAGCACAATACACGACTCATAACAGACGTATAATATCCGTGTTCCTGCAGCTCTGCGTGAGCTGCATTTCCATAAACACACCATTACTAAACTCAGACTGCATTTAAACGCCCCTTTCCATCCCCAACCTGTCTCTCCATGCAGGCGTAAGTGCCAGAATCACGTAAATAGTCATAGGAGCAAGTGCATGCGCCCAGTTTCTGGGCATGAGCAAAACTGTTTCACGCAAGATACGCTACGCAAACTGGCGTACGTCCCACTCTACATCAGCCCTATAGTATGAATCGTACAACATTGCAGGCTCTAATCCGGACAGATATTGGCAAAAAAATAAATAGGGAAGTGTTGCCCTGTTTGGGTTATTGATATTATGTATTTGTAATAATGTTGAGTTCCCTCGGAGGTAACTAGACTGGTCAATGTCACTATTCTCTGGTATATACTGGTTGAGTTCTTGGGTGAAGTAGGACTGTGAAATAATATTATATATCTAAATCTATGCACCTAAGTCACCAATCACAGAATGCCTCCCAACTGTTAAATTAGAACACGATTTGCCTCTGCAAAAACGGGGTGTAGTCATGACTGGGGGCATGGTTAAGTCACAGGGAAATTGAGCTCTGAAGCACAAGGCTGGTACCAACTCCTTTTCCTCCCCCAAAACACCCTCCATTACCGTTTGCAGCAGAATATATCTTACGACTGTCCCGGCAGTAACACTCAAATCAGGACAGTTGGGAAGTATCTTACGTCAGAGCTCCAGTATCAGATAGGACAAGCAGTTCTGAGAGAAAGAAATTCACAAGAGGCAATAAAATAAGGAATGTTCAAATAGAATAGTCCAAGGTAAACAAACCGGCAGTAAAGGTCTTAAAAATTAAAAGGTTGAGCGCCAACCAGCAATATAAATTTTTAGAATACAAGTACTGTTACTGTAGTCATCTATGTTTATAGCAAGTGTTATCTAACGTACTTCTGCATGTCCTCACATCCGCAGTTAATCAAGCCCTTTCATTTATTGTTTGCATGTAACGCAACATTCATTGTGTCTGTACTATGCAAACAAGAAAACATGAATAGTATGATGGGCACACTGGCATTCACCCCCAGACATGCCATTCAAGGGAAAATAGGTGGATTGTCTAAGTAGTATTCCCATAAACTCCCAAACGAGCGGCTGTGGGGAAGGGGTAAAGACATTCACAACCACTTATAACCAGCAGGTTCTCTCCCATTTACACCTTGTGGGCCTCATTTAGAGATAGGGGTCAATACAGCTAGAAGGTGCAACTTTGCAGCTGGTAAAATTATGTTGTGCTCTAGGGATGGCAAATTAACATTTTGTGAACAGATAGAGATTTGGAAGGCGGGGTCCTAGCTTAACTCAAAGTTTGTGTTAAAAAACAAAAATTACATTGTTGACTGTCCAGATGCTCCGAACTCTAGATGATGCCCTGTACATTTGTTGTATAGTGTAGTTTGCAATTGTTGTCTGTGCTTATCCTGACCAGTGTGAATTTGCCTATGTCTAGCACAAGTATTTGTGTGCTACATAAAAAAAAAACAGCCAGTATTTAACTTATGTGCAAAATAATAAACTAATTTGCACCCCTTGCATTGTAACATGGTTTGTCCGGGAGCAAACTTACTAATTGTTTTGCTGTACTTTCCTTAATGAAACAGGCCCATAATATTTTCAGGCGCAAGGAATAGGTTTGGAATCTCGGTGAAGAGTGTGGGCAATTTATTCTTCCTCTAAGGTTCTAGGGGAAAGAAATCTCATCAAATTTAGGTTGTCTATCATGTACATAGTATGTTTTGCATGCATGCACAGGGAAGGGAAAGACTATTTAACAAGTATTATTGTGATACTTGTAGTGCTGCAATTCCTCTTATCACAGTTACATATTAACAGATGAAAATCCTTCCAAAAATAGTTTATTCTTTGAATAAAGCATTTTTAATGAATAATGTTTTTAAATATATATTTTTTAGATATGTAATCTATTTTTAAACATTTTTA
Organism: Mixophyes fleayi; assembly: GCF_038048845.1. Classification (NCBI taxonomy): domain Eukaryota; kingdom Metazoa; phylum Chordata; class Amphibia; order Anura; family Limnodynastidae; genus Mixophyes; species Mixophyes fleayi. The sequence continues at coordinate 16,746,794 of NC_134413.1, forward strand.
AAAAAAAAATACATTTCCAGACTAACCCAGTGTAGCTGTAAATTCACCCTTACCAGTCTGGGCCAGTCTGTGCATCGTTATAGTGAGCCCAGGCGTTCACACCTGTTTACTTCCTCCTTAGAAGGGATATTGAAGGTCATTATAAATATCAAAATGTTTTAATGCAGGGGTCAGGGAACTTTTTTACCTTTTACCCCAAAATATATTTAGATATGCTGACGTTACCCCCTTGGATTTGAAAGGAAGGGAATCATATATTATTAATTATTGTAATTCAACATTTTATTGAATCTATTTAAAATTTCTTTGAAAGCTTCAACTTCAAAACTTCAGGTTTTAGAGAAATGATGTTGCTTCATTTTTGATACGAGAGCATCAATATTGGGGCATTTTGATGTCAGAGCAATTTGGATACAGTCTTCAGCGTCCAATCGATTTCTCTGCTTTGTTTTTATGTTCGTTAGAGTGGAAAATCCTTTTTCGCAAAGGTAGGTTGTTGCAAAAGGCAGCAACCTTTTGACGGCCTCCTCATGTGTAATGTTGAATGTCTTTGCAGCTGTTGACATCCAAAAATATGACAGATCTGCTTTGTTTTCAAATGCAATACGTGCTTCATTATTGCATCGGAGCTAAAGAAGTGCCTCTGCCAACCCTTGAGGCTCTTCTGGTACAACAGCAATTTCACATATAAAGGGGTCTACAATCCAACTGACAGCATGTGAATCGGCAGCATTACCCCCAGGAATTTCATTTTTACCCCATTTGGGGTAATTTACCCCTGTTCCCTGACCACTGCTTTAATGCAAAGAATCTTTGCTCTATTTTGATATATACCAGTAGTCGAAGTGGAATTTTAGAACTGGCGATATGCAAGTGATTGGATTTTGATGGCTTGATAATGAGAACAGTAGGAGAACTGGCGGTATGGCGTACCACCGTATACAAGCCCCAATTCCACCATTGATATATACAATGAATGTGTTTCTTTGTACAAAACTAATGCCATCTGTACTTCCCCTTCATAGTAAAGTACTTTAGAAGAACAATCATGTTTATTCAATGAGGCTGCTTTACAAGGTAAAACCAATCCCACAAACAAATCTTCTCTCCTTCATTCAGTAGATTCCTATAGTTGTATCCAGTGGTCCCGGTGGAACTTTAGAAGTGTCAGTATGGAAATACAGAAGAAAATGTGAGTGAACGGAATCTGACAGTTTTGTAGGAGAAGAGGGGTGATGGCTACCACCGAATACCAGTCCACAACAACCACTGAGTGTTTCATCTGATACAGGGACTTTCCATTCTACACACGTTTAGTTGCTTATTAAAACAGTTCCTGTTTTCGTTATTTCTGCAAATGAATACAATAGTTATTATACAATATGGGGATTTTGCACCTGAACCATTAACCATTACTTTATTTCATGAGAATGGCCTACATTGTTCGGCTCTGTTGCGTCAACAATAGATTGTTACTAGTATTGAATTTCATATGGGCAACTGTAAATTGAAGGGAATGTACACTCTTTTTTATTTCATATAATACAACTGATAATACAATGATTTGCCAACCTTTTCTTAATGTTATCTGCTGACTTATGGTTGAAAAACAATATTATCAGGTTCTATTTATCAATCTGCATCAACTGATTTTTTTATTACCGTAATTTATCAATAAAATTTCACCTTGACAACTGAGAGATATTGACTGGGAGCGATAAGGCATTAAAAATATGCTAGATTGAAAACATCTTTACATTAATTTATTTTCTGTTATTGTCATCCAGGTAGAAGGGCTGTTACCTCCCCATCTATTATAACATATGTTCTAAAAATTTCATAAGAAGGGAGAATCATTTCATTACAAGACAAAAACCACTAATACCATATAACCAAGTGATCTCAGGACTAACCTTTAAGAATTGGTACTACGTGTGTCAGACTTAATCTAAAATACATGTAAGCCTGAGTGATCAATTAAACAGCTCATTGGCATGTGTCATAAACCATAACAGAACAAGTGTACAAGAGGGGGGGGAAGGAGTAACTAAAATAACATAAAATAAAATTAACACCCTATAAAACTAATCGAAGCACATGAAAAAAACTAAAATGAAAAATCCAACAATGTCAAAAAGAGATCATTATTATTAAAAATGATTAAAAGTTAGATAAAGTATAATGAAAATAAGAAATCCATAAAAAGTTGTTAATAAAAAGACTTCATAAGAAAAAATCTCCTAAGATAAAAAAAACCATCCAAGTCTGCATCAAAGCTCAATCCATCAGGGGTCAGAGTTTTTAATTCATAAATCCAGATAATGTATCTTTGGGAAAGTTTCTTAGATCTGTCAGCACCTCTATTGTCCACCATCAAGGGCAACTAAAATGGTGCATGGCCTACAGCACAAAATCTACCCGAAAAGACTAAAAGATCTTTATATGTATAGTTTGGATCAGAGAAGTGAAAGGGAGGACATGATAGAAACTTTCAAATATATCAAGGGATTTAACAAGTTACAGGAGGGAAACATTCTTCAAAGGAAGAGAAGTATTAGAACACGAGGACATGCACTGACACTGGGGGGAAGAGAAGTATTAGAACATGAGGACATGCACTGACACTGGGGGGAAGAGAAGTATTAGAACACGAGGACATGTACTGACACTGGGGGGAAGAGAAGTATTAGAACACGAGGACATGTACTGACACTGGGGGGAAGACAAGTATTAGAACACGAGGACATGTACTGACACTGGGGGGAAGAGAAGTATTAGAACACGAGGACATGTACTGACACTGGGGGGAAGATAAGTATTAGAACACGAGGACATGCACTGACACTGGGGGGAAGAGAAGTATTAGAACACGAGGACATGCACTGACACTGGGGGGAAGAGAAGTATTAGAACACGAGGACATGTACTGACACTGGGGGGAAGACAAGTATTAGAACACGAGGACATGCACTGACACTGGGGGGAAGAGAAGTATTAGAACACGAGGACATGTACTGACACTGGGGGGAAGAGAAGTATTAGAACACAAGGACATGTACTGACACTGGGGGGAAGTAGGTTCAGTGGGAATTTGAGGCAAAATTACTTCACATAAAGGGTAGTGGATAAGTGGAATAGCCTAACATCAGAGGTGGTAGAGGATAATACAGTACAGCAATTTAAACATGCTTGGGATAGACATAAGGATATCCTTAAATAGAAATAAGCATGAAATAGGGTTGGAATTTACCATAGGTTAAAAAATGGGTGGACTAGATAGGTCAAGTGGTTCTTATCTGCTGTCAAATTCTATGTTTCTATGTTTTGAGTGCTTCCTTAACATATTGCTGTTTGTCCACGATCACTGATTCCCCTCCTTTATCTACTTGCTTGGTGACAATATTAGGATTGTTCTTTTGATCACTTAAGGCTTTCTTTTCACTTCTACTATTAAATACACAGGGCTGAATCTTTCTTTCTTAGCTATTAGGTTCCAGATCTTCCTGTCCCAATGTCTCAAAAGTTTAAGTTCAGTGAACCCCTGGGTAACTTGAACACTGGTTAAATTCTTTGGTAGAGTTGCGAATGGTTGCATTTTCTTTGGTAACATTTATTTTTTTTAAAACTTAAGTTCCTTATTTGTTACTGTTGATATAACCATGAAATGAATCAAACTTTGCAGTGGGTGTAAATGATAAACCTTTCTTCAGTAGATTAATGTCAGTGACAGGTATGCTAATCAACTTGAAAATACCTTGATTTTCATTTCGTGTCTCTCCATCTGTAAATTCCTTTTCCTTGTCAGAAGTGAGGCTCGGTCCACTCTTTCTTTGGAGGGAGAAAATTATTTTTTTGTACTCAGTATGGGACAATCTTCTAAAAAAAAATTGAGACGAGGCCTCATTCCATACATGTCTCTAGATGTCTGAACTTATCTATCCCTCTATTCATTTAATGTCTTTCTTATGTGACACGGGCGCCACTGTGTAACTATGCATGCGCTAGGAAAGGAGAAAAACTACATCTCCCAGCAAGCTCCACTGTTGCTGGGGAGATGCCAGAAGAGGACTTAAGCCAGCCCAGTGTATATGCCTGCTCAAAGGGAGAGAAAAAGGCACCAAAACAAGGGGCCGGAGTCAGAGTCTGTGAGGAGAAAGCTGAGGGAGAGGTGTGCGAAGAAGGGGCTGAGGGAGGAAGTTTGTGAGAGGAGAGAAAACAGAGCTGGAGCAGAGAGGACAGCATCATCATCATCATTTATTAATTTATATAGCGCCACTAATCCAGCGCTGCACAGAGAACTCATTCACATCAGTCCCTGCCCCATTGGAGCTTAAAATCTAAATCCCCTAACATACACACACACAAACACAAACTAAGGACAATTTAATAGCAGCCAATTAACCTACCAGTATCTTTTTAGAGTGTGGTAGGAAACCGGAGCACCTGAAGAAAACCCACGCAAACACGGGGAGAACATACAAACTCCACACAGATAAGGCCATGTTGGGAATCTAACTCTTGACCCCAGTGCTGTGGGGCAGAAGTGCTAACCACTAAGCCACCGTGCTGCCCTATGCAGAAAAGCTGTGAAGAGAGAAAAAACAAGCTAGAAGCTGTCATTTGTGACAGAATGGAAAACAGCAGCTATGGTAGGAGAGTTTAAACAAGGATCCTTGGAGTGTTGGAATTGCAGATATGTATAACTGATTATATGACTTATTTTCTGGTTGACTGAGATACTACTCTTAGGGCTAGATTTACTAAACTGTGGGTTTGAAAAAGTGGGGATGTTGCTTATAGCAACCAATCAGATTCTAGCTGTCATTCATTTAGTACCTTCTACAAAATGATAGCTAGAATCTGATTGGTTGCTATGGGCAACATCCCCACTTTTTCAAACCCGCAGCTTAGTAAATCTAGCCCTTAGAGTGAAGCAGGGTCTGGGCTCATTGTAGAAATGCTGTTTTGTGTCATATGCTTGTTTTACAGAGTATTCACTCTCATTGCTAAGGATTGCACCAGCTCCAGTAGATGTAAACCAGTTCCAGTTTTTGGTTACTATTGACTTACAAATGAATACAATAGGCATTATTAAACAACAGTTATCATTTGTTGCAGTATTACCTAATCCAGATTTGAGAAGTTGGAGACAATTGGGCACCTGTTACAGCATTAGTATGGAGATTTTGTTCCTGAACTTTGACCAAAACTTTGTTTGATGACAATGGCCTACATTGATGCCAACCCAAAAGAAATGACCGCACTAGGTAATCACCTTCCCGATTGTATATTTTCTATTGCTTTATTGTTATATAAATCATCGGGTGGGGCACCCAGAACATTAGAAATTATATATTTTAGGACCAAAAAAAAAAGGTAAAGAAATGTTCTATAAGGGGCACTCAGTAAATAGATAATATATCTTCAATAATATATAAAATTCATTACTTTATTACACTCATTAAAAAGGATTCTCACTACAACAATTTATTTGCAGCGAAATGTTAAAAACCCAAAAAAATGTGAAAAGTGCAAATTAAAGTAAATGCTGTATTAAAAGGTGGCCTCACTGTGTGTATTAAATTGTATAAACAATAAAATATCACCATTTATTTAATTGCAAGTTTATTGTTATTATTGGATACCACCTATGTATATCTTTATATTTGGGTAATATTCCCTCCAAAAATATCACTTCATTTTGTATAACTTATAAGTGATTATTCTCCATAGTACTGAAGTGGTTTATGAAGAAAGACCAGACAATTGATGATTGAGTCAACCAATTTTTAGCCATTGGTTCCTATACATTCACAGTGATCCGAAATTTTATCTTAATTGTGTTGTGATCACTGAAAAAATACTGGATTGTCCTTTATAAGCAGTACCAGTAATTATTATCAGACTAAGTGGGCAGCATCCGTATAGTGTGTTAATTATACAGTAATGGCCTACATTGATCACAATAAGTTGTTGTTGTTACAAGTTTATTGAATATGGACAACAGTAAATTAAAGGAGATGTTTACTCTTGGTCTGATTCAGCGTAGACGTACGCCCGTTTGCCCAGCGATTTTCGCACAGCACACACTCAGAAAGTGAAGGTATGCAATTTGGTCATTTGCGACCTTTTGACACTAAAAACTCCTTACGCCTGAAGAGGCGCAATACCCTACCATAGGCAATGTGCAGCAAGGGGCGTGGATCAGACCCTCGTATTTATTTCATATTCTACAGTTGATTATACAATTGATTATACAATAATTTACCATCCTTTAAATTCATTTATTTTATGGCAGCCTTATGACTGAATAACAACAATATCAGCTTTATAGTACAGCTATATAGTTTCAACACAGTAACAATCTAAAACTAGTCATGGCAGCCTGTGAGAGTATATGCTACTGAATTTTCAAACTCGCTTGATACCTATTGGCTAAAATCTATAGCTCACAAGTAAATAGGTTATAAACAACTTTAACATATGGTTAGATTTGAGCTGCAGACATAATAATACTTTGCAAAAAGATGTTTATCAGGATTGTTATTGATTTTCACCATTTGTGGAGTCCCCTTTATTTTTCTTGGACTTCAGCATATAAACTCATGGTGACACATTAGCTAAAAAGTAAACTACATGCCTGAAGCCAGGTTAAATGTTATTTAAAATGAACATTTCCTCATGCCACATCTTTATGTACATAGGGTCAATCACCTAAACGTCACACAATCATTGCAAATGAACCTTCTAAAAATTAATAGTGGAGGTGCTCGCCATAGCAACCAATCAGATTCTAGCTATTATTTTTTAGAATGTACTAGATAAATGATAGCTAGAATCTGATTGGTTGCTATGGGCAACACCTCCACTTTTCCTTTCTAGAAGCTTTGATAAATCTACCCGAAGCCCATCAAGGGAAGGAGTAATTTGCATCTGCATTAATAATATGCTGCAGGCTCATTCTACTAAGCAATGTGCTCACCTTCCACAAGGTCTGATAGAGAATAATTCTCTTTTTTGCCACATCTAATACATACTGATCACTATACACAGGTCACACTGACTTCACACACCTGATACACACTAATCACAGTGTGAAAAGGTGGGGGGGAGGGGATGTCCAAACGCCCGAAACGCCAACAAGGAAAAAGGGATCCTGCTTTCATGTGCCGGGCACTCGTTTTCCTGTAAGGGAAAGGGGAAAACACGGAAAGCAGCTCCACAAGGTGAGTGCACCACAGGAACAACCCTCGCCGGGCTATACTCACGGAAGTCGGTCTACGATGGCGACTCCCTCTATCCCTGTTGCTCCAGGGGTTCTCTCTTGCAGGCGTCTTCCGAAGCCCTTTTTGACAGCCAATGCCTGAAAAAAAAGGGAGACCAAGCCACACAGAACAATCCCTTCCTTGTCCTGGGGCTCAGGACTTTAGGTGCCCTTCCGGACGGATAAAGGGGCTTTGTAAGTCACTCTCAGTGACTTAACTATCAAGGGACCAAGTGTCCCCTACACTACCCAGAGACTGAGCGTCCCACTCACTTAGAGGCCTGCTCCTCTCTATACTGAAGGGCAGTGCGCCCTGCTATGCTCCCAAGGGCCTGCTGACTTTCCTCACCAGGACCTAACGCCCAGACTAGCCTAAGGTCCTCATGCCCTGCTTGCACCAAGGGCCTTGCGCTCTGCTACCATTCAAGGGCCTTGGGCCCTGCTACCACTCAAGGACCTTGCGCCCTGCTACCCTTCAAGGGCCTTGAGCCCTAATGCAGCTTCCTTTTGGGCCTTGTGCCCCCCCTTCTCTAACTATGGGGCCTTGTGCCCCACTACTCTAACTAAGGGGCCTTGTGCCCAAAAAGGCCCTACCTAGTCCTATCTGTGGCCGGCCTTGTGCCCCCTATCTGTCCCACAGGCCTAATGCCTGAAATGTGCCCAACCAGAGTATCTTTTATACTCACCTGCTCCGCGCAGGAAACTCCACTTGCCTCGCCGTCTTCGGGTCTGCCAGACCCTCCAGCTGGCTGCGCCTCTTCTCTGCATCGGCGCTTGTGCCTCCGCTGAATTCTTGGCGGGAGTGCTCGTAGCCCTTACAAGGGCTCTCCGTCGGTGATCTCGCTTGCTGCGCCGTCTTCGCGTGGCAGGGTAGCTCCAAGCCCTCACAAGGGCTCCCTGCCACTTCCGCCAGTATCCCCCGAGTTGGACGTCCCCCTACGTCCTTACTTCTCTGCCAGCGAACTCCACTGGAGATGGCGGTTTCCAATGACGTATATAGCTGCCGGCGTGCTGACATTATTGGCTGTTGCCACGAGCCACGGTGCCCAAAGTTCAAATGGCTGGAGGCGAGCCACGATTGGCTCGCCTGTCCGACCACTGATTAGCCAGAAGCGGGAAGTAGCCCTGATTAGTTCACCTGCCCGCTGCCAGCGGAACCTATCGGGGAAGAATGGCAATATTCACCGCTGGAACGTCGGACGGATGAGTAGCAAGCAGTCTCTTCATTCTTTGCCCTCTTTTTGGGCACAGCAGCTACAGGGCCCCTCTCCAACACAATACACCAGTCACACTGACATCACACACTGATCAATATACACAGGTCACACTGACATCACACACCTGATACTTAATTTTTGCACGATGAATCAGCTGTCCTGCATTTTCCCAGATGATTGGCCAGTTGCCCCATCATAAGGAGAAAATATTCACTTCCGTTACAATCAACGCCATGATTGTAAAAGACTGTGTCTCGCTGTGTTGTCCAGGCTGCTCTACACTGGCTACTCACAGGTACAATCCCACTACTGATCAGCACAGGGGCTCTGACCTGCTCTGTTTCCAACCTGGGCCGGTTCACCCCTCCTTAGGCCAACCTGGTGGCTCTGAGCTCCCCCAGAGTCACCATATTGATACTGAACTTAGTGTGGATACCTAATCAGTATAACTCAGTGGGGCCCAGAACTCCTGGACTCAAGCAATCCAACAGCCTCAGCCTCCCATGGAGCTGGGATTACAGACACACAACACAGTGCCGGGCAAGAGATACAGGCTGCTCTGTAATACAAGAATTTCTCATTGTGATGTAATCACTGTGAGACACAGCTTATCACTGCCATCTACTGGAGATTCATATAAATACATCATTTACAATACTTTAGGTAATGTCTTATTTAGAGCTGGTGCAATCCTTAGCAATAAGAGTGAATACTCTGTAAAACAAGCATATGACACAAAACAGCATTTCTACAATGAGCCCAGACCCTTTTTCAAACTCATTATGCTGTTCAAGCTGCTCTACACTGGCTAGAAAAGAAAATAAATACATGATACCTTATACTTCTAGATTACATTTAGTATTATAATAATAAAAAACAATTGCGCTAAAAGACTGTGGTGTAATAAATAGTAATTGCCTCTCTGGTGAAATATCATCAAAAATAAATTACATAATAAAAGACTGTGATGTCCAGGCTGCTCTACACTGGCTACTCACAGGTACAATCCCACTACTGATCAGCATGGGGGCTCTGACCTGCTCTGTTTCCAACCTGGGCCAGTTCACCTCTCCTTAGGACAACCTGGTGGCTCTGAGCTCCGCCAGAGTCACCATATTGATACTAAACTTAGCGTGGATACCTAATCAGCATAGCTCAGTGGGGACCAGAACTTCTGGACTCAATCAATCCAACAGCCTCAACCTCCCATGGAGCTGGGATTACAGACACACACCACAGTGCCCGGCAAGAAATTTGGGCTGCTCTGTAATACAAGAATTTCTCATTGTGATGTCATCACTGTGAGACACAGCTTATCACTGCCATCTACTGGAGATTCATATAAATACATCATTCACAATACTTTAGGTAATGTCTTATTTAGAGCTGGTGCAATCCTTAGCAATAAGAGTGAATACTCTGTAAAACAAGCATATGACACAAAACAGCATTTCTACAATGAGCCCAGACCCTTTTTCAAACTCATTATGCTGTTCAAGCTGCTCTACACTGGCTAGAAAATAAAATAAATACATGATACCTTATACATCTAGATTACTTTTGGTATTATAATAATAAAAAAGAATTGCGCTAAAAGACTGTGGTGTAATAAATAGTAATTGCCTCTGGTGAAATATCATCAAAAAGAAATTACATAATAAAAGACTGTGTCTCACTGTGTTGTCCAGGCTGCTCTACACTGGCTACTCACAGGTACAATCCCACTACTGATCAGCACGGGGGCTCTGACCTGCTCTGTTTCCAATCTGGGCCGGTTCACCCCTCCTTAGGACAACCTGGTGGCTCTGAGCTCCCCCAGAGTCACCATATTGATACTGAACTTAGTGTGGATACCTAATCAGCATAGCTTAGTGGGGACCAGAACTCCTGGACTCAAGCAATCCAACAGCCTCAGCCTCCCATGGAGCTGGGATTACAGACACACACCACAGTGCCCAGCAAGAAATTTAGGCTGCTCTGTAATACAAGAATTTCTCATTGTGATGTCATCACTGTGAGACACAGCTTATCACTGCCATCTACTGGAGATTCATATAAATACATCATTCACAATACTTTAGGTAATGTCTTATTTAGAGCTGGTGCAATCCTTAGCAATAAGAGTGAATACTCTGTAAAACAAGCATATGACACAAAACAGCATTTCTACAATGAGCCCAGACCCTTTTTCAAACTCATTATGCTGTTCAAGCTGCTCTACACTGGCTAGAAAAGAAAATAAATACATGATACTTTATACTTCTAGATTACTTTTGGTATTATAATAATAAAAAACAATTGCGCTAAACGACTGTGGTGTAATAAATAGTAATTGCCTCTCTGGTGAAATATCATCAAAAAGAAATTACATAATAAAAGACTGTGTCTTGCTGTGTTGTCCAGGCTGCTCTACACTGGCTACTCAAAGGTACAATCCCACTACTGATCAGCATGGGGACTCTGACCTGCTCTGTTTCCAACCTGGGCCGGTTCACCATTCCTTAGGATAACCTGGTGGTTCTGAGCTCCCCCAGTGTCACCATATTGATACTGAACTTAGTGTGGATACCTAATCAGCATAGCTCAGTGGGGACCAGAACTCCTGGACTCAAGCAATCCAACAGCCTCAACCTCCCATGGAGCTGGGATTACAGACACACACCACAGTGCCCGGCAAGAAATTTAGGCTGCTCTGTAATACAAGAATTTCTCATTGTGATGTCATCACTGTGAGACACAGCTTATCACTGCCATCTACTGGAGATTCATATAAATACATCATTCACAATACTTTAGGTAATGTCTTATTTAGAGCTGGTGCAATCCTTAGCAATAAGAGTGAATACTCTGTAAAACAAGCATATGACACAAAACAGCATTTCTACAATGAGCCCAGACCCTTTTTCAAACTCATTATGCTGTTCAAGCTGCTCTACACTGGCTAGAAAATAAAATAAATACATGATACCTTATACATCTAGATTACTTTTGGTATTATAATAATAAAAAAGAATTGCGCTAAAAGACTGTGGTGTAATAAATAGTAATTGCCTCTGGTGAAATATCATCAAAAAGAAATTACATAATAAAAGACTGTGTCTCGCTGTGTTGTCCAGGCTGCTCTACACTGGCTACTCACAGGTACAATCCCACTACTGATCAGCACGGGGGCTCTGACCTGCTCTATTTCCAACCTGGGCCGGTTCACCCCTCCTTAGGATAACCTGGTGGTTCTGAGCTCCCCCAGTATCACCATATTGATACTGAACTTAGTGTGGATACCTAAACAGCATAGCTCAGTGGGGACCAGAACTCCTGGACTCAAACAATCCAACAGCCTCAACCTCCCATGGAGCTGGGATTACAGACACACACCACAGTGCCCGGCAAGAAATTTAGGCTGCTCTGTAATACAAGAATTTCGCATTGTGATGTCATCACTGTGAGACACAGCTTATCACTGCCATCTATTGGAGATTCATATAAATACATCATTCACAATACTTTAGGTAATGTCTTATTTAGAGCTAGTGCAATCCTTAGCAATAAGAGTGAATACTATGTAAAACAAGCATATGACACAAAACAGCATTTCTACAATGAGCCCAGACCCTTTTTCAAACTCATTATACTGTTCAAGCTGCTCTACACTGGCTAGAAAAGAAAATAAATACATGATACCTTATACTTCTAGATTACTTATAGTATTATAATAATAAAAAACAATTGTGCTAAAAGACTGTGGTATAATAAATAGTAATTGCCTCTCTGGTGAAATATCATCAAAAAGAAATTACATAATAAAAGACTGTGTCTCGCTGTGTTGTCCAGGCTGCTCTACACTGGCTACTCACAGGTACAATCCCACTACTGATCAGCACGGGGGCTCTGACCTGCTCTGTTTCCAACCTGGGCTGGTTCACCCCTCCTTAGAACAACCTGGTGGCTCTGAGCTCCCCCAGAGTCACCATATTGATACTGAACTTAGTGTGGATACCTAATCAGCATAGCTCAGTGGGGACCAGAACTCCTGGACTCAAGCAATCCAACAGCCTCAGCCTCCCATGGAGCTGGGATTACAGACACACACCACAGTGCTCAGCAAGAAATTTAGGCTGCTCTGTAATACAAGAATTTCTCATTGTGATGTCATCACTGTGAGACACAGCTTATCACTGCCATCTACTGGAGATTCATATAAATACATCATTCACAATACTTTAGGTAATGTCTTATTTAGAGCTGGTGCAATCCTTAGCAATAAGAGTGAATACTCTGTAAAACAAGCATATGACACAAAACAGCATTTCTACAATGAGCCCAGACCCTTTTTCAAACTCATTATACTGTTCAAGCTGCTCTACACTGGCTAGAAAAGAAAATAATTACATAATACCTTATACTTCTAGATTACTTTTAGTATTATAGTAATAATAAAAAAGAATTGCGCTAAAAGACTGTGGTGTAATAAATAGTAATTGCCTCTCTGGTGAAATATCATCAAAAAGAAATTACATAATAAAACACTGTGTCTTGCTGTGTTGTCCAGGCTGCTCTACACTGGCTACTCACAGGTACAATCCCACTACTGATCAGCACGGGGGCTCTGACCTGCTCTATTTCCAACCTGGGCCAGTTCACCCCTCTTTAGGATAACCTGGTGGTTCTGAGCTCCCCCAGTATCACCATATTGATACTGAACTTAGTGTGGATACCTAAACAGCATAGCTCAGTGGGGACCAGAACTCCTGGACTCAAACAATCCAACAGCCTCAACCTCCCATGCTGCTGGGATTACAGACACACACCACAGTGCCCGGCAAGAAATTTAGGCTGCTCTGTAATACAAGAATTTCGCATTGTGATGTCATCACTGTGAGACACAGCTTATCACTGCCATCTATTGGAGATTCATATAAATACATCATTCACAATACTTTAGGTAATGTCTTATTTAGAGCTAGTGCAATCCTTAGCAATAAGAGTGAATACTATGTAAAACAAGCATATGACACAAAACAGCATTTCTACAATGAGCCCAGACCCTTTTTCAAACTCATTATACTGTTCAAGCTGCTCTACACTGGCTAGAAAAGAAAATAAATACATGATACCTTATACTTCTAGATTACTTATAGTATTATAATAATAAAAAACAATTGTGCTAAAAGACTGTGGTATAATAAATAGTAATTGCCTCTCTGGTGAAATATCATCAAAAAGAAATTACATAATAAAAGACTGTGTCTCGCTGTGTTGTCCAGGCTGCTCTACACTGGCTACTCACAGGTACAATCCCACTACTGATCAGCACGGGGGCTCTGACCTGCTCTGTTTCCAACCTGGGCCGGTTCACCCCTCCTTAGAACAACCTGGTGGCTCTGAGCTCCCCCAGAGTCACCATATTGATACTGAACTTAGTGTGGATACCTAATCAGCATAGCTCAGTGGGGACCAGAACTCCTGGACTCAAGCAATCCAACAGCCTCAGCCTCCCATGGAGCTGGGATTACAGACACACACCACAGTACTCAGCAAGAAATTTAGGCTGCTCTGTAATACAAGAATTTCTCATTGTGATGTCATCACTGTGAGACACAGCTTATCACTGCCATCTACTGGAGATTCATATAAATACATCATTCACAATACTTTAGGTAATGTCTTATTTAGAGCTGGTGCAATCCTTAGCAATAAGAGTGAATACTCTGTAAAACAAGCATATGACACAAAACAGCATTTCTACAATGAGCCCAGACCCTTTTTCAAACTCATTATACTGTTCAAGCTGCTCTACACTGGCTAGAAAAGAAAATAATTACATAATACCTTATACTTCTAGATTACTTTTAGTATTATAGTAATAATAAAAAAGAATTGCGCTAAAAGACTGTGGTGTAATAAATAGTAATTGCCTCTCTGGTGAAATATCATCAAAAAGAAATTACATAATAAAACACTGTGTCTTGCTGTGTTGTCCAGGCTGCTCTACACTGGCTACTCACAGGTACAATCCCACTACTGATCAGCACGGGGGCTCTGACCTGCTCTATTTCCAACCTGGGCCAGTTCACCCCTCTTTAGGATAACCTGGTGGTTCTGAGCTCCCCCAGTATCACCATATTGATACTGAACTTAGTGTGGATACCTAAACAGCATAGCTCAGTGGGGACCAGAACTCCTGGACTCAAACAATCCAACAGCCTCAACCTCCCATGCTGCTGGGATTACAGACACACACCACAGTGCCCGGCAAGAAATTTAGGCTGCTCTGTAATACAAGAATTTCGCATTGTGATGTCATCACTGTGAGACACAGCTTATCACTGCCATCTATTGGAGATTCATATAAATACATCATTCACAATACTTTAGGTAATGTCTTATTTAGAGCTAGTGCAATCCTTAGCAATAAGAGTGAATACTATGTAAAACAAGCATATGACACAAAACAGCATTTCTACAATGAGCCCAGACCCTTTTTCAAACTCATTATACTGTTCAAGCTGCTCTACACTGGCTAGAAAAGAAAATAAATACATGATACCTTATACTTCTAGATTACTTATAGTATTATAATAATAAAAAACAATTGTGCTAAAAGACTGTGGTATAATAAATAGTAATTGCCTCTCTGGTGAAATATCATCAAAAAGAAATTACATAATAAAAGACTGTGTCTCGCTGTGTTGTCCAGGCTGCTCTACACTGGCTACTCACAGGTACAATCCCACTACTGATCAGCACGGGGGCTCTGACCTGCTCTGTTTCCAACCTGGGCCGGTTCACCCCTCCTTAGAACAACCTGGTGGCTCTGAGCTCCCCCAGAGTCACCATATTGATACTGAACTTAGTGTGGATACCTAATCAGCATAGCTCAGTGGGGACCAGAACTCCTGGACTCAAGCAATCCAACAGCCTCAGCCTCCCATGGAGCTGGGATTACAGACACACACCACAGTACTCAGCAAGAAATTTAGGCTGCTCTGTAATACAAGAATTTCTCATTGTGATGTCATCACTGTGAGACACAGCTTATCACTGCCATCTACTGGAGATTCATATAAATACATCATTCACAATACTTTAGGTAATGTCTTATTTAGAGCTGGTGCAATCCTTAGCAATAAGAGTGAATACTCTGTAAAACAAGCATATGACACAAAACAGCATTTCTACAATGAGCCCAGACCCTTTTTCAAACTCATTATACTGTTCAAGCTGCTCTACACTGGCTAGAAAAGAAAATAATTACATAATACCTTATACTTCTAGATTACTTTTAGTATTATAGTAATAATAAAAAAGAATTGCGCTAAAAGACTGTGGTGTAATAAATAGTAATTGCCTCTCTGGTGAAATATCATCAAAAAGAAATTACATAATAAAACACTGTGTCTTGCTGTGTTGTCCAGGCTGCTCTACACTGGCTACTCACAGGTACAATCCCACTACTGATCAGCACGGGGGCTCTGACCTGCTCTATTTCCAACCTGGGCCAGTTCACCCCTCTTTAGGATAACCTGGTGGTTCTGAGCTCCCCCAGTATCACCATATTGATACTGAACTTAGTGTGGATACCTAAACAGCATAGCTCAGTGGGGACCAGAACTCCTGGACTCAAGCAATCCAACAGCCTCAGCCTCCCATGGAGTTGGGATTACAGACACACACCACAGTGCTCAGCAAGAAATTTAGGCTGCTCTGTAATACAAGAATTTCTCATTGTGATGTCATCACTGTGAGACACAGCTTATCACTGCCATCTACTGGAGATTCATATAAATACATCATTCACAATACTTTAGGTAATGTCTTATTTAGAGCTGGTGCAATCCTTAGCAATAAGAGTGAATACTCTGTAAAACAAGCATATGACACAAAACAGCATTTCTACAATGAGCCCAGACCCTTTTTCAAACTCATTATACTGTTCAAGCTGCTCTACACTGGCTAGAAAAGAAAATAATTACATAATACCTTATACTTCTAGATTACTTTTAGTATTATAGTAATAATAAAAAAGAATTGCGCTAAAAGACTGTGGTGTAATAAATAGTAATTGCCTCTCTGGTGAAATATCATCAAAAAGAAATTACATAATAAAACACTGTGTCTTGCTGTGTTGTCCAGGCTGCTCTACACTGGCTACTCACAGGTACAATCCCACTACTGATCAGCACTGGGGCTCTGACCTGCTCTATTTCCAACCTGGGCCGGTTCACCCCTCTTTAGGATAACCTGGTGGTTCTGAGCTCCCCCAGTATCACCATATTGATACTGAACTTAGTGTGGATACCTAAACAGCATAGCTCAGTGGGGACCAGAACTCCTGGACTCAAACAATCCAACAGCCTCAACCTCCCATGCTGCTGGGATTACAGACACACACCACAGTGCCCGGCAAGAAATTTAGGCTGCTCTGTAATACAAGAATTTCTCATTGTGATGTCATCACTGTGAGACACAGCTTATCACTGCCATCTATTGGAGATTCATATAAATACATCATTCACAATACTTTAGGTAATGTCTTATTTAGAGCTAGTGCAATCCTTAGCAATAAGAGTGAATACTATGTAAAACAAGCATATGACACAAAACAGCATTTCTACAATGAGCCCAGACCCTTTTTCAAACTCATTATACTGTTCAAGCTGCTCTACACTGGCTAGAAAAGAAAATAAATACATGATACCTTATACTTCTAGATTACTTATAGTATTATAATAATAAAAAACAATTGTGCTAAAAGACTGTGGTATAATAAATAGTAATTGCCTCTCTGGTGAAATATCATCAAAAAGAAATTACATAATAAAAGACTGTGTCTCGCTGTGTTGTCCAGGCTGCTCTACACTGGCTACTCACAGGTACAATCCCACTACTGATCAGCACGGGGGCTCTGACCTGCTCTGTTTCCAACCTGGGCCAGTTCACCCCTCCTTAGAACAACCTGGTGGCTCTGAGCTCCCCCAGAGTCACCATATTGATACTGAACTTAGTGTGGATACCTAATCAGCATAGCTCAGTAGGGACCAGAACTCCTGGACTCAAGCAATCCAACAGCCTCAGCCTCCCATGGAGCTGGGATTACAGACACACACCACAGTGCCCGGCAAGAAATTTAGGCTGCTCTGTAATACAAGAATTTCTCATTGTGATGTCATCACTGTGAGACACAGCTTATCACTGCCATCTACTGGAGATTCATATAAATACATCATTCACAATACTTTAGGTAATGTCTTATTTAGAGCTGGTGCAATCCTTAGCAATGAGAGTGAATACTCTGTAAAACAAGCATATGACACAAAACAGCATTTCTACAATGAGCCCAGACCCTTTTTCAAACTCATTATACTGTTCAAGCTGCTCTACACTGGCTATAAAATAAAATAAATACATGATACCTTATACTTCTAGATTACTTATAGTATTATAATAATAAAAAACAATTGCGCTAAAAGACTGTGGTATAATAAATAGTAATTGCCTCTCTGGTGAAATATCATCAAAAAGAAATTACATAATAAAAGACTGTGTCTTGATGTGTTGTCCAGGCTGCTCTACACTAGTTACTCACAGGTACAATCCCACTACTGATCAGCATGGGGGCTCTGACCTGCTCTGTTTCCAACCTGGGCCGGTTCATCCCTCCTTAGGACAACCTGGTGGCTCTGAGCTCCCCCAGAGTCACCATATTGATACTGAACTTAGCATGGATACCTAATCAGCATAGCTCAGTGGGGACCAGAACTCCTGGACTCAAGCAATCCAACAGCCTCAGCCTCCCATGGAGCTGGGATTACAGACACACACCACAGTGCCTGGCGAGAAATTTTGGCTGCTCTGTAATACAAGAATTTCTCATTGTGATGTCATCACTGTGAGACACAGCTTATCACTGCTATCTACTGGAGATTCATATAAATACATCATTCACAATACTTTAGGTAATGTCTTATTTAGAGCTGGTGCAATGAGAGTGAATACTCTGTAAAACAAGCATATGACACAAAACAGCATTTCTACAATGAGCCCAGACCCTTTTTCAAACTCATTATACTGTTCAAGCTGCTCTACACTGGCTATAAAAGAAAATAAATACATGATACCTTATACTTCTAGATTACTTTTAGTATTATAATAATAATAAAAAACAATTGCGCTAAAAGACTGTGGTGTAAAAAATAGTAATTGCCTCTCTGGTGAAATATCATCAAAAAGAAATTACATAATAAAAGACTGTGTCTCGCTGTGTTGTCCAGGCTGCTCTACACTGGCTACTCACAGGTACAATCCCACTACTGATCAGCACGGGGGCTCTGATCTGCTCTGTTTCCGACCTGGGCCGGTTCACCCCTCCTTAGGACAACCTGGTGGCTCTGAGCTCCCCCAGAGTCACCATATTGATACTGAACTTAGTGTGGATACCTAATCAGCATAGCTCGGTGGGGACCAGAACTCCTGGACTCAAGCAATCCAACAGCCTCAGCCTCCCATGGAGCTGGGATTACAGACACACACCACAGTGCCCGGCAAGAATTTTAGGCTGCTCTGTAATACAAGAATTTCTCATTGTGATGTCATCACTGTGAGACACAGCTTATCACTGCCATCTACTGGAGATTCATATAAATACATCATTCACAATACTTTAGGTAATGTCTTATTTAGAGCTGGTGCAATCCTTAGCAATGAGAGTGAATACTCTGTAAAACAAGCATATGACACAAAACAGCATTTCTACAATGAGCCCAGACCCTTTTTCAAACTCATTATACTGTTCAAGCTGCTCTACACTGGCTAGAAAAGAAAATAAATACATGATACCTTATACTTCTAGATTACTTTTAGTATTATAATAATAATAAAAAACAATTGCGCTAAAAGACTGTGGTGTAATAAATAGTAATTGCCTCTCTGGTGTAATATCATCAAAAAGAAATTACATAATAAAAGACTGTGTCTCGCTGTGTTGTCCAGGCTGCTCTACACTGGCTACTCACAGGTACAATCCCACTACTGATCAGCACGGGGGCTCTGACCTGCTCTGTTTCCAACCTGGGCCGGTTCACCCCTCCTTAGGACAACCTGGTGGCTCTGAGCTCCCCCAGAGTCACCATATTGATACTGAACTTAGTGTGGATACCTAATCAGCATAGCTTAGTGGGGACCAGAACTCCTGGACTCAAGCAATCCAACAGCCTCAACCTCCCATGGAGCTGGGATTACAGACACACACCACAGTGCCCGGCAAGAAATTTAGGCTGCTCTGTAATACAAGAATTTCTCATTGTGATGTCATCACTGTGAGACACAGCTTATCACTGCCATCTACTGGAGATTCATATAAATACATCATTCACAATACCTTAGGGCATGGTTGTCCAACATGCGGGCTAGCATGCCTGTAAATGTGGCCCAGCAGGAGTTTTGGTTTTGGCAAGGGGGCAGCACTGAAAAAAAAAATCCTGCAAAAAAAAAAAGAAAATATTTACCTTGCGGTCACGTCATCTGGCGCTCCGGCTCCCTTCCTGGTCTCCTCCTCTGTGTGGTGCTCGCAGTGAATGTTGGGGGTGACGTCATCACACCCGACATCCATTGCGTAGCGCAGCACAGAGGAGTCACCCGCGCGAACTATCAGCAGCAGTGAAAGATTATCCGGTATCTTATTGTTGTTACTCTGAATTTGGACTTTCTGCACCATGCAATTATGAACTAGCTGTGTTCTCTGTATGTATCTAATATAAATATTAAGAGATAATTGTATTTTTAATATTTTAAACCATTTTAAATGTGCAGTGCTGAGTAGGGTGAAAATATAACCCACTGTTACCCTCATCGGAGGCTGCTCCATGAGCCATTTTTCCCGCCACCCTATCTTTAAATCTCTGTAGATTTCTATTAGTCCTCCTGATGCTACCTATATCGGTGACCATTTCAAACTGGTCAATACAAAAAATGATTCATGGGTGCAGAAAGAGAGGGAAAAAAAGTTTTTGGTATTTAATTCCCCGAACCCCACTAAGGGGCAGATGCAGGTAAGTTAAATTGTAGCTGGTAATGGGACTACTGCTTTA
Source organism: Mixophyes fleayi (assembly GCF_038048845.1). Lineage (NCBI taxonomy): Eukaryota > Metazoa > Chordata > Amphibia > Anura > Limnodynastidae > Mixophyes > Mixophyes fleayi. The sequence continues at coordinate 16,767,361 of NC_134413.1, forward strand.
ATCATGATTCTGCAACAGGTTTCGTAACTCTTACTAACTTCATTTCCAAGTAAGTTTAATATGTTAACTATGTTTTCTATGTTTTTTTCGATGATCAGCTATCGTTAGTGTTAGTGTATTTTATGTGCGGCCCAAACCAACTGGTCGTCTTCCAATGTGGCCCAGGGAAGCTAAAAGGTTGGACCCCCTACTTTAGGGAATGTCTTATTTAGAGCTGGTGCAATCCTTAGCAATGAGAGTGAATACTCTGTAAAACAAGCATATGACACAAAACAGCATTTCTACAATGAGCCCAGACCCTTTTTCAAACTCATTATACTGTTCAAGCTGCTCTACACTGGCTAGAAAAGAAAATAAATACATGATACCTTATACTTCTAGATTACTTTTAGTATTATAATAATAAAAAACAATTGCGCTAAAAGACTGTGGTGTAATAAATAGTAATTGCCTCTCTGGTGTAATATCATCAAAAAGAAATTACATAATAAAAGACTGTGTCTCGCTGTGTTGTCCAGGCTGCTCTACACTGGCTACTCACAGGTACAATCCCACTACTGATCAGCACGGGGGCTCTGACCTGCTCTGTTTCCAACCTGGGCCGGTTCACCCCTCCTTAGGACAACCTGGTGGCTCTGAGCTCCCCCAGAGTCACCATATTGATACTGAACTTAGTGTGGATACCTAATCAGCATAGCTCAGTGGGGACCAGAACTCCTGGACTAAAGCAATCCAACAGCCTCAGCCTCCCATGAAGCTGGGATTACAGACACACACCACAGTGCCCGGCAAGAAATTTAGGCTGCTCTGTAATACAAGAATTTCTCATTGTGATGTCATCACTGTGAGACACAGCTTATCACTGCCATCTACTGGAGATTCATATAAATACATCATTCACAATACCTTAGGGCATGGTTGTCCAACATGCGGCCCAGCATGCCTGTAAATGTGGCCCAGCAGGAGTTTTGGTTTTGGCAAGGGGGCAGCACTGAAAAAAAAAATCCTGCAAAAAAAAAAAAGAAAATATTTACCTTGCGGTCACGTCATCTGGCGCTCCGGCTCCCTCCCTGGTCTCCTCCTCTGTGTGGTGCTCGCAGTGAATGTCGGGGGTGACGTCATCACACCCGACATCCATTGCGTAGCGCAGCACAGAGGAGTCACCCGCGCGAACTATCAGCAGCAGTGAAAGATTATCCGGTATCTTATTGTTGTTACTCTGAATTTGGACTTTCTGCACCATGCAATTATGAACTAGCTGTGTTCTCTGTATGTATCTAATATAAATATTAAGAGATAATTGTATTTTTAATATTTTAAACCATTTTAAATGTGCAGTGCTGAGTAGGGTGAAAATATAACCCACTGTTACCCTCATCGGAGGCTGCTCCATGAGCCATTTTTCCCGCCACCCTATCTTTAAATCTCTGTAGATTTCTATTAGTCCTCCTGATGCTACCTATATCGGTGACCATTTCAAACTGGTCAATACAAAAAATGATTCATGGGTGCAGAAAGAGAGGGAAAAAAAGTTTTTGGTATTTAATTCCCCGAACCCCACTAAGGGGCAGATGCAGGTAAGTTAAATTGTAGCTGGTAATGGGACTACTGCTTTAATCATGATTCTGCAACAGGTTTCCTAACTCTTACTAACTTCATTTCCAAGTAAGTTTAATATGTTAACTATGTTTTCTATGTTTTTTTCGATGATCAGCTATCGTTAGTGTTAGTGTATTTTATGTGCGGCCCAAACCAACTGGTCGTCTTCCAATGTGGCCCAGGGAAGCTAAAAGGTTGGACCCCCTACTTTAGGGAATGTCTTATTTAGAGCTGGTGCAATCCTTAGCAATAAGAGTGAATACTCTGTAAAACAAGCATATGACACAAAACAGCATTTCTACAATGAGCCCAGACCCTTTTTCAAACTCATTATGCTGTTCAAGCTGCTCTACACTGGCTAGAAAAGAAAATAAATACATGATACCTTAAATTTCTAGATTACTTTTAGTATTATAATAATAAAAAACAATTGCGCTAAAAGACTGTGGTGTAATAAATAGTAATTGCCACTCTGGTGAAATATCATCAAAAAGAAATTACATAATAAAAGACTGTGTCGTCCAGGCTGCTCTACACTGGCTACTCACAGGTACAATCCCACTACTGATCAGCACGGGGGCTCTGACCTGCTCTGTTTCCAACCTGGGCCAGTTCACCCCTCCTTAGGACAACCTGGTGGCTCTGAGCTCCCCCAGAGTCACCATATTGATACTGAACTTAGTGTGGATACCTAATCAGCATAGCTCAGTAGGGACCAGAACTCCTGGATTCAAGCAATCCAACAGCCTCAGCCGCCCATGGAACTGGGATTACAGACACACACCACAGTGCCCGGCAAGAAATTTAGGCTGCTCTGTAATACAAGAATTTCTCATTGTGATGTCATCACTGTGAGACACAGCTTATCACTGCCATCTACTGGAGATTCATATAAATACATCATTCACAATACTTTAGGTAATGTCTTATTTAGAGCTGGTGCAATCCTTAGCAATGAGAGTGAATACTCTGTAAAACAAGCATATGACACAAAACAGCATTTCTACAATGAGCCCAGACCCTTTTTCAAACTCATTATACTGTTCAAACTGCTCTACACTGGCTATAAAATAAAATAAATACATGATACCTTATACTTCTAGATTACTTATAGTATTATAATAATAAAAAACAATTGCACTAAAAGACTGTGGTATAATAAATAGTAATTGCCTCTCTGGTGAAATATCATCAAAAAGAAATTACATAATAAAAGACTGTGTCTCGATGTGTTGTCCAGGCTGCTCTACACTGGCTACTCACAGGTACAATCCCACTACTGATCAGCATGGGGGCTCTGACCTGCTCTGTTTCCAACCTGGGCCGGTTCACCCCTCCTTAGGACAACCTGGTGGCTCTGAGCTCCCCCAGAGTCACCATATTGATACTGAACTTAGCGTGGATACCTAATCAGCATAGCTCAGTGGGGACCAGAACTCCTGGACTCAAGCAATCCAACAGCCTCAGCCTCCCATGGAGCTGGGATTACAGACACACACCACAGTGCCTGGCAAGAAATTTTGGCTGCTCTGTAATACAAGAATTTCTCATTGTGATGTCATCACTGTGAGACACAGCTTATCACTGCTATCTACTGGAGATTCATATAAATACATCATTCACAATACTTTAGGTAATGTCTTATTTAGAGCTGGTGCAATCCTTAGCAATGAGAGTGAATACTCTGTAAAACAAGCATATGACACAAAACAGCATTTCTACAATGAGCCCAGACCCTTTTTCAAACTCATTATACTGTTCAAGCTGCTCTACACTGGCTAGAAAATAAAATAAATACATGATACCTTATACTTCTAGATTACTTATAGTATTATAATAATAAAAAACAATTGTGCTAAAAGACTGTGGTATAATAAATAGTAATTGCCTCTCTGGTGAAATATCATCAAAAAGAAATTACATAATAAAAGACTGTATCTCGCTGTGTTGGCCAGGCTGCTCTACACTGGCTACTCATAGGTACAATCCCACTACTGATCAGCATGGGGGCTCTGACCTGCTCTGTTTCCAACCTGGGCCGGTTCACCCCTCCTTAGGACAACCTGGTGGCTCTAAGCTCCCCCAGAGTCACCATATTGATACTGAACTTAGCGTGGATACCTAATCAGCATAGCTCAGTGGGGACCAGAACTCCTGGACTAAAGCAATCCAACAGCCTCAGCCTCCCATGGAGCTGGGATTACAGACACACACCACAGTGCCCGGCAAGAAATTTAGGCTGCTCTGTAATACAAGAATTTCTCATTGTGATGTCATCACTGTGAGACACAGCTTATCACTGCAATCTACTGGAGATTCATATAAATACATCATTCACAATACTTTAGGTAATGTCTTATTTAGAGCTGGTGCAATCCTTAGCAATAAGAGTGAATACTCTGTAAAACAAGCATATGACACAAAACAGCATTTCTACAATGAGCCCAGACCCTTTTTCAAACTCATTATACTGTTCAAGCTGCTCTAAACTGGCTAGAAAAGAAAATAAATACATGATACCTTATACTTCTAGATTACTTTTAGTATTATAATAATAATAAAAAACAATAGTGCTAAAAGACTGTGGTGTAATAAATAGTAATTGCCTCTCTGGTGTAATATCATCAAAAAGAAATTACATAATAAAAGACTGTGTCTTGATGTGTTGCCCAGGCAGCTCTACACTGGCTACTCACAGGTACAATCCCACTACTGATCAGCACGGGGGCTCTGACCTGCTCTGTTTCCAACCTGGGCTGGTTCACCCCTCCTTAGGACAACCTGGTGGCTCTGAGCTCCCCCAGAGTCACCATATTGATACTGAATTTAGCATGGATACCTAATCAGCATAGCTCAGTGGGGACCAGAACTCCTGGACTCAAGCAATCCAACAGCCTCAGCCTCCCATGGAGCTGGGATTACAGACACACACCACAGTGCCCAGCTAGAAATTTCGGCTGCTCTGTAATACAAGAATTTCTCATTGTGATGTCATCACTGTGAGACACAGCTTATCACTACCATCTACTGGAGATTCATATAAATACATCATTCACAATACTTTAGGTAATGTCTTATTTAGAGCTGGTGCAATCCTTAGCAGTGAGAGTGAATACTCTGTAAAACAAGCATATGACACAAAACAGCATTTCTACAATGAGCCCAGACCCTTTTTCAAACTCATTATACTGTTCAAGCTGCTCTACACTGGCTAGAAAAGAAAATAAATACATGATACCTTATACTTCTAGATTACTTTTAGTATTATAATAATAATAAAAAACAATTGCGCTAAAAGACTGTGGTGTAATAAATAGTAATTGCCTCTCTGGTGTAATATCATCAAAAAGAAATTACATAATAAAAGACTGTGTCTCGCTGTGTTGTCCAGGCTGCTCTACACTGGCTACTCACAGGTACAATCCCACTACTGATCAGCATGGGGGCTCTGACCTGCTCTGTTTCCAACCTGGGCCGGTTCACCCCTCCTTAGTACAACCTGGTGGCTCTGAGCTCCCCCAGAGTCACCATATTGATACTGAACTTAGTGTGGATACCTAATCAGCATAGCTCGGTGGGGACCAGAACTCCTGGACTCAAGCAATCCAACAGCCTCAACCTCCCATGGAGCTGGGATTACAGACACACACCACAGTGCCTGGCAAGAAATTTTGGCTGCTCTGTAATACAAGAATTTCTCATTGTGATGTCATCACTGTGAGACACAGCTTATCACTGCTATCTACTGGAGATTCATATAAATACATCATTCACAATACTTTAGGTAATGTCTTATTTAGAGCTGGTGCAATGAGAGTGAATACTCTGTAAAACAAGCATATGACACAAAACAGCATTTCTACAATGAGCCCAGACCCTTTTTCAAACTCATTATACTGTTCAAGCTGCTCTACACTGGCTAGAAAAGAAAATAAATACATGATACCTTATACTTCTAGATTACTTTTAGTATTATAATAATAATAAAAAACAATTGCGCTAAAAGACTGTGGTGTAATAAATAGTAATTGCCTCTCTGGTGTAATATCATCAAAAAGAAATTACATAATAAAAGACTGTGTCTCACTGTGTTGTCCAGGCTGCTCTACACTGGCTACTCACAGGTACAATCCCACTACTGATCAGCACGGGGGCTCTGATCTGCTCTGTTTCCAACCTGGGCCGGTTCACCCCTCCTTAGGACAACCTGGTGGCTCTGAGCTCCCCCAGAGTCACCATATTGATACTGAACTTAGTGTGGATACCTAATCAGCATAGCTCAGTGGGGACCAGAACTCCTGGACTCAAGCAATCCAACAGCCTCAACCTCCCATGGAGCTGGGATTACAGACACACACCACAGTGCCCAGCAAGAAATTTAGGCTGCTCTGTAATACAAGAATTTCTCATTGTGATGTCATCACTGTGAGACACAGCTTATCACTGCCATCTACTGGAGATTCATATAAATACATCATTCACAATACCTTAGGGCATGGTTGTCCAACATGCGGCCCAGCATGCCTGTAAATGTGGCCCAGCAGGAGTTTTGGTTTTGGCAAGGGGGCAGCACTGAAAAAAAAAATCCTGCAAAAAAAAAAAAGAAAATATTTACCTTGCGGTCACGTCATCTGGCGCTCCGGCTCCCTCCCTGGTCTCCTCCTCTGTGTGGTGCTCGCAGTGAATGTCGGGGGTGACGTCATCACACCCGACATCCATTGCGTAGCGCAGCACAGAGGAGTCACCCGCGCGAACTATCAGCAGCAGTGAAAGATTATCCGGTATCTTATTGTTGTTACTCTGAATTTGGACTTTCTGCACCATGCAATTATGAACTAGCTGTGTTCTCTGTATGTATCTAATATAAATATTAAGAGATAATTGTATTTTTAATATTTTAAACCATTTTAAATGTGCAGTGCTGAGTAGGGTGAAAATATAACCCACTGTTACCCTCATCGGAGGCTGCTCCATGAGCCATTTTTCCCGCCACCCTATCTTTAAATCTCTGTAGATTTCTATTAGTCCTCCTGATGCTACCTATATCGGTGACCATTTCAAACTGGTCAATACAAAAAATGATTCATGGGTGCAGAAAGAGAGGGAAAAAAAGTTTTTGGTATTTAATTCCCCGAACCCCACTAAGGGGCAGATGCAGGTAAGTTAAATTGTAGCTGGTAATGGGACTACTGCTTTAATCATGATTCTGCAACAGGTTTCCTAACTCTTACTAACTTCATTTCCAAGTAAGTTTAATATGTTAACTATGTTTTCTATGTTTTTTTCGATGATCAGCTATCGTTAGTGTTAGTGTATTTTATGTGCGGCCCAAACCAACTGGTCGTCTTCCAATGTGGCCCAGGGAAGCTAAAAGGTTGGACCCCCTACTTTAGGGAATGTCTTATTTAGAGCTGGTGCAATCCTTAGCAATAAGAGTGAATACTCTGTAAAACAAGCATATGACACAAAACAGCATTTCTACAATGAGCCCAGACCCTTTTTCAAACTCATTATGCTGTTCAAGCTGCTCTACACTGGCTAGAAAAGAAAATAAATACATGATACCTTAAATTTCTAGATTACTTTTAGTATTATAATAATAAAAAACAATTGCGCTAAAAGACTGTGGTGTAATAAATAGTAATTGCCACTCTGGTGAAATATCATCAAAAAGAAATTACATAATAAAAGACTGTGTCGTCCAGGCTGCTCTACACTGGCTACTCACAGGTACAATCCCACTACTGATCAGCACGGGGGCTCTGACCTGCTCTGTTTCCAACCTGGGCCAGTTCACCCCTCCTTAGGACAACCTGGTGGCTCTGAGCTCCCCCAGAGTCACCATATTGATACTGAACTTAGTGTGGATACCTAATCAGCATAGCTCAGTAGGGACCAGAACTCCTGGATTCAAGCAATCCAACAGCCTCAGCCGCCCATGGAACTGGGATTACAGACACACACCACAGTGCCCGGCAAGAAATTTAGGCTGCTCTGTAATACAAGAATTTCTCATTGTGATGTCATCACTGTGAGACACAGCTTATCACTGCCATCTACTGGAGATTCATATAAATACATCATTCACAATACTTTAGGTAATGTCTTATTTAGAGCTGGTGCAATCCTTAGCAATGAGAGTGAATACTCTGTAAAACAAGCATATGACACAAAACAGCATTTCTACAATGAGCCCAGACCCTTTTTCAAACTCATTATACTGTTCAAACTGCTCTACACTGGCTATAAAATAAAATAAATACATGATACCTTATACTTCTAGATTACTTATAGTATTATAATAATAAAAAACAATTGCACTAAAAGACTGTGGTATAATAAATAGTAATTGCCTCTCTGGTGAAATATCATCAAAAAGAAATTACATAATAAAAGACTGTGTCTCGATGTGTTGTCCAGGCTGCTCTACACTGGCTACTCACAGGTACAATCCCACTACTGATCAGCATGGGGGCTCTGACCTGCTCTGTTTCCAACCTGGGCCGGTTCACCCCTCCTTAGTACAACCTGGTGGCTCTGAGCTCCCCCAGAGTCACCATATTGATACTGAACTTAGTGTGGATACCTAATCAGCATAGCTCGGTGGGGACCAGAACTCCTGGACTCAAGCAATCCAACAGCCTCAACCTCCCATGGAGCTGGGATTACAGACACACACCACAGTGCCCAGCAAGAAATTTAGGCTGCTCTGTAATACAAGAATTTCTCATTGTGATGTCATCACTGTGAGACACAGCTTATCACTGCCATCTACTGGAGATTCATATAAATACATCATTCACAATACTTTAGGTAATGTCTTATTTAGAGCTGGTGCAATCCTTAGCAATGAGAGTGAATACTCTGTAAAACAAGCATATGACACAAAACAGCATTTCTACAATGAGCCCAGACCCTTTTTCAAACTCATTATACTGTTCAAGCTGCTCTACACTGGCTAGAAAAGAAAATAAATACATGATACCTTATACTTCTAGATTACTTTTAGTATTATAATAATAATAAAAAACAATTGTGCTAAAAGACTGTGGTGTAATAAATAGTAATTGCCTCTCTGGTGTAATATCATCAAAAAGAAATTACATAATAAAAGACTGTGTCTCACTGTGTTGTCCAGGCTGCTCTACACTGGCTACTCACAGGTACAATCCCACTACTGATCAGCACGGGGGCTCTGACCTGCTCTGTTTCCAACCTGGGCCGGTTCACCCCTCCTTAGGACAACCTGGTGGCTCTGAGCTCCCCCAGAGTCACCATATTGATACTGAATTTAGCATGGATACCTAATCAGCATAGCTCAGTGGGGACCAGAACTCCTGGACTCAAGCAATCCAACAGCCTCAGCCTCCCATGGAGCTGGGATTACAGACACACACCACAGTGCCCAGCAAGAAATTTAGGCTGCTCTGTAATACAAGAATTTCTCATTGTGATGTCATCACTGTGAGACACAGCTTATCACTGCCATCTACTGGAGATTCATATAAATACATCATTCACAATACTTTAGGTAATGTCTTATTTAGAGCTGGTGCAATCCTTAGCAATGAGAGTGAATACTCTGTAAAACAAGCATATGACACAAAACAGCATTTCTACAATGAGCCCAGACCCTTTTTCAAACTCATTATACTGTTCAAGCTGCTCTACACTGGCTAGAAAAGAAAATAAATACATGATACCTTATACTTCTAGATTACTTATAGTATTATAATAATAAAAAACAATTGTGCTAAAAGACTGTGGTATAATAAATAGTAATTGCCTCTCTGGTGAAATATCATCAAAAAGAAATTACATAATAAAAGACTGTGTCTCGCTGTGTTTTCCAGGCTGCTCTACACTGGCTACTCACAGGTACAATCCCACTACTGATCAGCATGGGGGCTCTGACCTGCTCTGTTTCCAACCTGGGCCGGTTCACCCCTCCTTAGGACAACCTGGTGGCTCTGAGCTCCCCCAGAGTCACCATATTGATACTGAACTTAGCATGGATACCTAATCAGCATAGCTCAGTGGGGACCAGAACTCCTGGACTCAAACAATCCAACAGCCTCAGCCTCCCATGGAGCTGGGATTACAGACACACACCACAGTGCCCAGCAAGAAATTTAGGCTGCTCTGTAATACAAGAATTTCTCATTGTGATGTCATCACTGTGAGACACAGCTTATCACTGCAATCTACTGGAGATTCATATAAATACATCATTCACAATACTTTAGGTAATGTCTTATTTAGAGCTGGTGCAATCCTTAGCAATAAGAGTGAATACTCTGTAAAACAAGCATATGACACAAAACAGCATTTCTACAATGAGCCCAGACCCTTTTTCAAACTCATTATACTGTTCAAGCTGCTCTACACTGGCTAGAAAAGAAAATAAATACATGATACCTTATACTTCTAGATTACTTTTAGTATTATAATAATAATAAAAAACAATTGTGCTAAAAGACTGTGGTGTAATAAATAGTAATTGCCTCTCTGGTGTAATATCATCAAAAAGAAATTACATAATAAAAGACTGTGTCTCACTGTGTTGTCCAGGCTGCTCTACACTGGCTACTCACAGGTACAATCCCACTACTGATCAGCACGGGGGCTCTGACCTGCTCTGTTTCCAACCTGGGCCGGTTCACCCCTCCTTAGGACCACCTGGTGGCTCTGAGCTCCCCCAGAGTCACCATATTGATACTGAACTTAGCATGGATACCTAATCAGCATAGCTCAGTGGGGACCAGAACTCCTGGACTCAAACAATCCAACAGCCTCAGCCTCCCATGGAGCTGGGATTACAGACACACACCACAGTGCCCAGCTAGAAATTTCAGCTGCTCTGTAATACAAGAATTTCTCATTGTGATGTCATCACTGTGAGACACAGCTTATCACTACCATCTACTGGAGATTCATATAAATACATCATTCACAATACTTTAGGTAATGTCTTATTTAGAGCTGGTGCAATCCTTAGCAGTGAGAGTGAATACTCTGTAAAACAAGCATATGACACAAAACAGCATTTCTACAATGAGCCCAGACCCTTTTTCAAACTCATTATACTGTTCAAGCTGCTCTACACTGGCTAGAAAAGAAAATAAATACATGATACCTTATACTTCTAGATTACTTTTAGTATTATAATAATAATAAAAAACAATTGCGCTAAAAGACTGTGGTGTAATAAATAGTAATTGCCTCTCTGGTGTAATATCATCAAAAAGAAATTACATAATAAAAGACTGTGTCTCGCTGTGTTGTCCAGGCTGCTCTACACTGGCTACTCACAGGTACAATCCCACTACTGATCAGCATGGGGGCTCTGACCTGCTCTGTTTCCAACCTGGGCTGGTTCACCCCTCCTTAGTACAACCTGGTGGCTCTGAGCTCCCCCAGAGTCACCATATTGATACTGAACTTAGTGTGGATACCTAATCAGCATAGCTCGGTGGGGACCAGAACTCCTGGACTCAAGCAATCCAACAGCCTCAGCCTCCCATGGAGCTGGGATTACAGACACACACCACAGTGCCCAGCAAGAAATTTAGGCTGCTCTGTAATACAAGAATTTCTCATTGTGATGTCATCACTGTGAGACACAGCTTATCACTGCCATCTACTGGAGATTCATATAAATACATCATTCACAATACTTTAGGTAATGTCTTATTTAGAGCTGGTGCAATCCTTAGCAATGAGAGTGAATACTCTGTAAAACAAGCATATGACACAAAACAGCATTTCTACAATGAGCCCAGACCCTTTTTCAAACTCATTATACTGTTCAAGCTGCTCTACACTGGCTAGAAAAGAAAATAAATACATGATACCTTATACTTCTAGATTACTTATAGTATTATAATAATAAAAAACAATTGTGCTAAAAGACTGTGGTATAATAAATAGTAATTGCCTCTCTGGTGAAATATCATCAAAAAGAAATTACATAATAAAAGACTGTGTCTCGCTGTGTTGTCCAGGCTGCTCTACACTGGCTACTCACAGGTACAATCCCACTACTGATCAGCATGGGGGCTCTGACCTGCTCTGTTTCCAACCTGGGCCGGTTCACCCCTCCTTAGGACAACCTGGTGGCTCTGAGCTCCCCCAGAGTCACCATATTGATACTGAACTTAGCATGGATACCTAATCAGCATAGCTCAGTGGGGACCAGAACTCCTGGACTCAAACAATCCAACAGCCTCAGCCTCCCATGGAGCTGGGATTACAGACACACACCACAGTGCCCGGCAAGAAATTTAGGCTGCTCTGTAATACAAGAATTTCTCATTGTGATGTCATCACTGTGAGACACAGCTTATCACTGCAATCTACTGGAGATTCATATAAATACATCATTCACAATACTTTAGGTAATGTCTTATTTAGAGCTGGTGCAATCCTTAGCAATAAGAGTGAATACTCTGTAAAACAAGCATATGACACAAAACAGCATTTCTACAATGAGCCCAGACCCTTTTTCAAACTCATTATGCTGTTCAAGCTGCTCTACACTGGCTAGAAAAGAAAATAAATACATGATACCTTAAATTTCTAGATTACTTTTAGTATTATAATAATAAAAAACAATTGCGCTAAAAGACTGTGGTGTAATAAATAGTAATTGCCACTCTGGTGAAATATCATCAAAAAGAAATTACATAATAAAAGACTGTGTCGTCCAGGCTGCTCTACACTGGCTACTCACAGGTACAATCCCACTACTGATCAGCACGGGGGCTCTGACCTGCTCTGTTTCCAACCTGGGCCAGTTCACCCCTCCTTAGGACAACCTGGTGGCTCTGAGCTCCCCCAGAGTCACCATATTGATACTGAACTTAGTGTGGATACCTAATCAGCATAGCTCAGTAGGGACCAGAACTCCTGGATTCAAGCAATCCAACAGCCTCAGCCGCCCATGGAACTGGGATTACAGACACACACCACAGTGCCCGGCAAGAAATTTAGGCTGCTCTGTAATACAAGAATTTCTCATTGTGATGTCATCACTGTGAGACACAGCTTATCACTGCCATCTACTGGAGATTCATATAAATACATCATTCACAATACTTTAGGTAATGTCTTATTTAGAGCTGGTGCAATCCTTAGCAATGAGAGTGAATACTCTGTAAAACAAGCATATAACACAAAACAGCATTTCTACAATGAGCCCAGACCCTTTTTCAAACTCATTATACTGTTCAAACTGCTCTACACTGGCTATAAAATAAAATAAATACATGATACCTTATACTTCTAGATTACTTATAGTATTATAATAATAAAAAACAATTGCACTAAAAGACTGTGGTATAATAAATAGTAATTGCCTCTCTGGTGAAATATCATCAAAAAGAAATTACATAATAAAAGACTGTGTCATGATGTGTTGTCCAGGCTGCTCTACACTGGCTACTCACAGGTACAATCCCACTACTGATCAGCATGGGGGCTCTGACCTGCTCTGTTTCCAACCTGGGCCGGTTCACCCCTCCTTAGGACAACCTGGTGGCTCTGAGCTCCCCCAGAGTCACCATATTGATACTGAACTTAGCATGGATACCTAATCAGCATAGCTCAGTGGGGACCAGAACTCCTGGACTCAAGCAATCCAACAGCCTCAGCCTCCCATGGAGCTGGGATTACAGACACACACCACAGTGCCCAGCTAGAAATTTCGGCTGCTCTGTAATACAAGAATTTCTCATTGTGATGTCATCACTGTGAGACACAGCTTATCACTACCATCTACTGGAGATTCATATAAATACATCATTCACAATACTTTAGGTAATGTCTTATTTAGAGCTGGTGCAATCCTTAGCAGTGAGAGTGAATACTCTGTAAAACAAGCATATGACACAAAACAGCATTTCTACAATGAGCCCAGACCCTTTTTCAAACTCATTATACTGTTCAAGCTGCTCTACACTGGCTAGAAAAGAAAATAAATACATGATACCTTATACTTCTAGATTACTTTTAGTATTATAATAATAATAAAAAACAATTGCGCTAAAAGACTGTGGTGTAATAAATAGTAATTGCCTCTCTGGTGTAATATCATCAAAAAGAAATTACATAATAAAAGACTGTGTCTCGCTGTGTTGTCCAGGCTGCTCTACACTGGCTACTCACAGGTACAATCCCACTACTGATCAGCATGGGGGCTCTGACCTGCTCTGTTTCCAACCTGGGCCGGTTCACCCCTCCTTAGTACAACCTGGTGGCTCTGAGCTCCCCCAGAGTCACCATATTGATACTGAACTTAGTGTGGATACCTAATCAGCATAGCTCAGTGGGGACCAGAACTCCTGGACTCAAGCAATCCAACAGCCTCAACCTCCCATGGAGCTGGGATTACAGACACACACCACAGTGCCCAGCAAGAAATTTAGGCTGCTCTGTAATACAAGAATTTCTCATTGTGATGTCATCACTGTGAGACACAGCTTATCACTGCCATCTACTGGAGATTCATATAAATACATCATTCACAATACTTTAGGTAATGTCTTATTTAGAGCTGGTGCAATCCTTAGCAATGAGAGTGAATACTCTGTAAAACAAGCATATGACACAAAACAGCATTTCTACAATGAGCCCAGACCCTTTTTCAAACTCATTATACTGTTCAAGCTGCTCTACACTGGCTAGAAAAGAAAATAAATACATGATACCTTATACTTCTAGATTACTTTTAGTATTATAATAATAATAAAAAACAATTGTGCTAAAAGACTGTGGTGTAATAAATAGTAATTGCCTCTCTGGTGTAATATCATCAAAAAGAAATTACATAATAAAAGACTGTGTCTCACTGTGTTGTCCAGGCTGCTCTACACTGGCTACTCACAGGTACAATCCCACTACTGATCAGCACGGGGGCTCTGACCTGCTCTGTTTCCAACCTGGGCCGGTTCACCCCTCCTTAGGACAACCTGGTGGCTCTGAGCTCCCCCAGAGTCACCATATTGATACTGAATTTAGCATGGATACCTAATCAGCATAGCTCAGTGGGGACCAGAACTCCTGGACTCAAGCAATCCAACAGCCTCAGCCTCCCATGGAGCTGGGATTACAGACACACACCACAGTGCCCAGCAAGAAATTTAGGCTGCTCTGTAATACAAGAATTTCTCATTGTGATGTCATCACTGTGAGACACAGCTTATCACTGCCATCTACTGGAGATTCATATAAATACATCATTCACAATACTTTAGGTAATGTCTTATTTAGAGCTGGTGCAATCCTTAGCAATGAGAGTGAATACTCTGTAAAACAAGCATATGACACAAAACAGCATTTCTACAATGAGCCCAGACCCTTTTTCAAACTCATTATACTGTTCAAGCTGCTCTACACTGGCTAGAAAAGAAAAGAAATACATGATACCTTATACTTCTAAATTACTTATAGTATTATAATAATAAAAAACAATTGTGCTAAAAGACTGTGGTATAATAAATAGTAATTGCCTCTCTGGTGAAATATCATCAAAAAGAAATTACATAATAAAAGACTGTGTCTCGCTGTGTTTTCCAGGCTGCTCTACACTGGCTACTCACAGGTACAATCCCACTACTGATCAGCATGGGGGCTCTGACCTGCTCTGTTTCCAACCTGGGCCGGTTCACCCCTCCTTAGGACAACCTGGTGGCTCTGAGCTCCCCCAGAGTCACCATATTGATACTGAACTTAGCATGGATACCTAATCAGCATAGCTCAGTGGGGACCAGAACTCCTGGACTCAAACAATCCAACAGCCTCAGCCTCCCATGGAGCTGGGATTACAGACACACACCACAGTGCCCGGCAAGAAATTTAGGCTGCTCTGTAATACAAGAATTTCTCATTGTGATGTCATCACTGTGAGACACAGCTTATCACTGCAATCTACTGGAGATTCATATAAATACATCATTCACAATACTTTAGGTAATGTCTTATTTAGAGCTGGTGCAATCCTTAGCAATAAGAGTGAATACTCTGTAAAACAAGCATATGACACAAAACAGCATTTCTACAATGAGCCCAGACCCTTTTTCAAACTCATTATACTGTTCAAGCTGCTCTACACTGGCTAGAAAAGAAAATAAATACATGATACCTTATACTTCTAGATTACTTTTAGTATTATAATAATAATAAAAAACAATTGTGCTAAAAGACTGTGGTGTAATAAATAGTAATTGCCTCTCTGGTGTAATATCATCAAAAAGAAATTACATAATAAAAGACTGTGTCTCACTGTGTTGTCCAGGCTGCTCTACACTGGCTACTCACAGGTACAATCCCACTACTGATCAGCACGGGGGCTCTGACCTGCTCTGTTTCCAACCTGGGCCGGTTCACCCCTCCTTAGGACAACCTGGTGGCTCTGAGCTCCCCCAGAGTCACCATATTGATACTGAACTTAGCATGGATACCTAATCAGCATAGCTCAGTGGGGACCAGAACTCCTGGACTCAAACAATCCAACAGCCTCAGCCTCCCATGGAGCTGGGATTACAGACACACACCACAGTGCCCAGCTAGAAATTTCGGCTGCTCTGTAATACAAGAATTTCTCATTGTGATGTCATCACTGTGAGACACAGCTTATCACTACCATCTACTGGAGATTCATATAAATACATCATTCACAATACTTTAGGTAATGTCTTATTTAGAGCTGGTGCAATCCTTAGCAGTGAGAGTGAATACTCTGTAAAACAAGCATATGACACAAAACAGCATTTCTACAATGAGCCCAGACCCTTTTTCAAACTCATTATACTGTTCAAGCTGCTCTACACTGGCTAGAAAAGAAAATAAATACATGATACCTTATACTTCTAGATTACTTTTAGTATTATAATAATAATAAAAAACAATTGCGCTAAAAGACTGTGGTGTAATAAATAGTAATTGCCTCTCTGGTGTAATATCATCAAAAAGAAATTACATAATAAAAGACTGTGTCTCGCTGTGTTGTCCAGGCTGCTCTACACTGGCTACTCACAGGTACAATCCCACTACTGATCAGCACGGGGGCTCTGACCTGCTCTGTTTCCAACCTGGGCCGGTTCACCCCTCCTTAGGACAACCTGGTGGCTCTGAGCTCCCCCAGAGTCACCATATTGATACTGAATTTAGCATGGATACCTAATCAGCATAGCTCAGTGGGGACCAGAACTCCTGGACTCAAGCAATCCAACAGCCTCAGCCTCCCATGGAACTGGGATTACAGACACACACCACAGTGCCCAGCAAGAAATTTAGGCTGCTCTGTAATACAAGAATTTCTCATTGTGATGTCATCACTGTGAGACACAGCTTATCACTGCCATCTACTGGAGATTCATATAAATACATCATTCACAATACTTTAGGTAATGTCTTATTTAGAGCTGGTGCAATCCTTAGCAATGAGAGTGAATACTCTGTAAAACAAGCATATGACACAAAACAGCATTTCTACAATGAGCCCAGACCCTTTTTCAAACTCATTATACTGTTCAAGCTGCTCTACACTGGCTAGAAAAGAAAATAAATACATGATACCTTATACTTCTAGATTACTTATAGTATTATAATAATAAAAAACAATTGTGCTAAAAGACTGTGGTATAATAAATAGTAATTGCCTCTCTGGTGAAATATCATCAAAAAGAAATTACATAATAAAAGACTGTGTCTCGCTGTGTTGTCCAGGCTGCTCTACACTGGCTACTCACAGGTACAATCCCACTACTGATCAGCATGGGGGCTCTGACCTGCTCTGTTTCCAACCTGGGCCGGTTCACCCCTCCTTAGGACAACCTGGTGGCTCTGAGCTCCCCCAGAGTCACCATATTGATACTGAACTTAGCATGGATACCTAATCAGCATAGCTCAGTGGGGACCAGAACTCCTGGACTCAAACAATCCAACAGCCTCAGCCTCCCATGGAGCTGGGATTACAGACACACACCACAGTGCCCGGCAAGAAATTTAGGCTGCTCTGTAATACAAGAATTTCTCATTGTGATGTCATCACTGTGAGACACAGCTTATCACTGCAATCTACTGGAGATTCATATAAATACATCATTCACAATACTTTAGGTAATGTCTTATTTAGAGCTGGTGCAATCCTTAGCAATAAGAGTGAATACTCTGTAAAACAAGCATATGACACAAAACAGCATTTCTACAATGAGCCCAGACCCTTTTTCAAACTCATTATGCTGTTCAAGCTGCTCTACACTGGCTAGAAAAGAAAATAAATACATGATACCTTAAATTTCTAGATTACTTTTAGTATTATAATAATAAAAAACAATTGCGCTAAAAGACTGTGGTGTAATAAATAGTAATTGCCACTCTGGTGAAATATCATCAAAAAGAAATTACATAATAAAAGACTGTGTCGTCCAGGCTGCTCTACACTGGCTACTCACAGGTACAATCCCACTACTGATCAGCACGGGGGCTCTGACCTGCTCTGTTTCCAACCTGGGCCAGTTCACCCCTCCTTAGGACAACCTGGTGGCTCTGAGCTCCCCCAGAGTCACCATATTGATACTGAACTTAGTGTGGATACCTAATCAGCATAGCTCAGTAGGGACCAGAACTCCTGGATTCAAGCAATCCAACAGCCTCAGCCGCCCATAGAACTGGGATTACAGACACACACCACAGTGCCCAGCAAGAAATTTAGGCTGCTCTGTAATACAAGAATTTCTCATTGTGATGTCATCACTGTGAGACACAGCTTATCACTGCCATCTACTGGAGATTCATATAAATACATCATTCACAATACTTTAGGTAATGTCTTATTTAGAGCTGGTGCAATCCTTAGCAATGAGAGTGAATACTCTGTAAAACAAGCATATGACACAAAACAGCATTTCTACAATGAGCCCAGACCCTTTTTCAAACTCATTATACTGTTCAAACTGCTCTACACTGGCTATAAAATAAAATAAATACATGATACCTTATACTTCTAGATTACTTATAGTATTATAATAATAAAAAACAATTGCACTAAAAGACTGTGGTATAATAAATAGTAATTGCCTCTCTGGTGAAATATCATCAAAAAGAAATTACATAATAAAAGACTGTGTCACGATGTGTTGTCCAGGCTGCTCTACACTGGCTACTCACAGGTACAATCCCACTACTGATCAGCATGGGGGCTCTGACCTGCTCTGTTTCCAACCTGGGCCGGTTCACCCCTCCTTAGGACAACCTGGTGGCTCTGAGCTCCCCCAGAGTCACCATATTGATACTGAACTTAGCATGGATACCTAATCAGCATAGCTCAGTGGGGACCAGAACTCCTGGACTCAAACAATCCAACAGCCTCAGCCTCCCATGGAGCTGGGATTACAGACACACACCACAGTGCCCGGCAAGAAATTTAGGCTGCTCTGTAATACAAGAATTTCTCATTGTGATGTCATCACTGTGAGACACAGCTTATCACTGCAATCTACTGGAGATTCATATAAATACATCATTCACAATACTTTAGGTAATGTCTTATTTAGAGCTGGTGTAATCCTTAGCAATAAGAGTGAATACTCTGTAAAACAAGCATATGACACAAAACAGCATTTCTACAATGAGCCCAGACCCTTTTTCAAACTCATTATGCTGTTCAAGCTGCTCTACACTGGCTAGAAAATAAAATAAATACATGATACCTTATACTTCTAGATTACTTATAGTATTATAATAATAAAAAACAATTGTGCTAAAAGACTGTGGTATAATAAATAGTAATTGCCTCTCTGGTGAAATATCATCAAAAAGAAATTACATAATAAAAGACTGTGTCTCGCTGTGTTGTCCAGGCTGCTCTACACTGGCTACTCACAGGTACAATCCCACTACTGATCAGCACGGGGGCTCTGACCTGCTCTGTTTCCAATCTGGGCTGGTTCACCCCTCCTTAGGACAACCTGGTGGCTCTGAGCTCCCCCAGAGTCACCATATTGATACTGAACTTAGCATGGATACCTAATCAGCATAGCTCAGTGGGGACCAGAACTCCTGGACTCAAACAATCCAACAGCCTCAGCCTCCCATGGAGCTGGGATTACAGACACACACCACAGTGCCCAGCAAGAAATTTAGGCTGCTCTGTAATACAAGAATTTCTCATTGTGATGTCATCACTGTGAGACACAGCTTATCACTGCCATCTACTGGAGATTCATATAAATACATCATTCACAATACTTTAGGTAATGTCTTATTTAGAGCTGGTGCAATCCTTAGCAATGAGAGTGAATACTCTGTAAAACAAGCATATGACACAAAACAGCATTTCTACAATGAGCCCAGACCCTTTTTCAAACTCATTATACTGTTCAAGCTGCTCTAAACTGGCTAGAAAAGAAAATAAATACATGATACCTTATACTTCTAGATTACTTTTAGTATTATAATAATAATAAAAAACAATTGTGCTAAAAGACTGTGGTGTAATAAATAGTAATTGCCTCTCTGGTGTAATATCATCAAAAAGAAATTACATAATAAAAGACTGTGTCTTGATGTGTTGTCCAGGCAGCTCTACACTGGCTACTCACAGGTACAATCCCACTACTGATCAGCATGGGGGCTCTGACCTGCTCTGTTTCCACCTGGGCCGGTTCACCCCTCCTTAGGACAACCTGGTGGCTCTGAGCTCCCCCAGAGTCACCATATTGATACTGAATTTAGCATGGATACCTAATCAGCATAGCTCAGTGGGGACCAGAACTCCTGGACTCAAGCAATCCAACAGCCTCAGCCTCCCATGGAGCTGGGATTACAGACACACACCACAGTGCCCAGCTAGAAATTTCGGCTGCTCTGTAATACAAGAATTTCTCATTGTGATGTCATCACTGTGAGACACAGCTTATCACTACCATCTACTGGAGATTCATATAAATACATCATTCACAATACTTTAGGTAATGTCTTATTTAGAGCTGGTGCAATCCTTAGCAGTGAGAGTGAATACTCTGTAAAACAAGCATATGACACAAAACAGCATTTCTACAATGAGCCCAGACCCTTTTTCAAACTCATTATACTGTTCAAGCTGCTCTACACTGGCTAGAAAAGAAAATAAATACATGATACCTTATACTTCTAGATTACTTTTAGTATTATAATAATAATAAAAAACAATTGCGCTAAAAGACTGTGGTGTAATAAATAGTAATTGCCTCTCTGGTGTAATATCATCAAAAAGAAATTACATAATAAAAGACTGTGTCTCGCTGTGTTGTCCAGGCTGCTCTACACTGGCTACTCACAGGTACAATCCCACTACTGATCAGCATGGGGGCTCTGACCTGCTCTGTTTCCAACCTGGGCCGGTTCACCCCTCCTTAGTACAACCTGGTGGCTCTGAGCTCCCCCAGAGTCACCATATTGATACTGAACTTAGTGTGGATACCTAATCAGCATAGCTCGGTGGGGACCAGAACTCCTGGACTCAAGCAATCCAACAGCCTCAACCTCCCATGGAGCTGGGATTACAGACACACACCACAGTGCCCAGCAAGAAATTTAGGCTGCTCTGTAATACAAGAATTTCTCATTGTGATGTCATCACTGTGAGACACAGCTTATCACTGCCATCTACTGGAGATTCATATAAATACATCATTCACAATACTTTAGGTAATGTCTTATTTAGAGCTGGTGCAATCCTTAGCAATGAGAGTGAATACTCTGTAAAACAAGCATATGACACAAAACAGCATTTCTACAATGAGCCCAGACCCTTTTTCAAACTCATTATACTGTTCAAGCTGCTCTACACTGGCTAGAAAAGAAAATAAATACATGATACCTTATACTTCTAGATTACTTTTAGTATTATAATAATAATAAAAAACAATTGTGCTAAAAGACTGTGGTGTAATAAATAGTAATTGCCTCTCTGGTGTAATATCATCAAAAAGAAATTACATAATAAAAGACTGTGTCTCACTGTGTTGTCCAGGCTGCTCTACACTGGCTACTCACAGGTACAATCCCACTACTGATCAGCACGGGGGCTCTGACCTGCTCTGTTTCCAACCTGGGCCGGTTCACCCCTCCTTAGGACAACCTGGTGGCTCTGAGCTCCCCCAGAGTCACCATATTGATACTGAATTTAGCATGGATACCTAATCAGCATAGCTCAGTGGGGACCAGAACTCCTGGACTCAAGCAATCCAACAGCCTCAGCCTCCCATGGAGCTGGGATTACAGACACACACCACAGTGCCCAGCAAGAAATTTAGGCTGCTCTGTAATACAAGAATTTCTCATTGTGATGTCATCACTGTGAGACACAGCTTATCACTGCCATCTACTGGAGATTCATATAAATACATCATTCACAATACTTTAGGTAATGTCTTATTTAGAGCTGGTGCAATCCTTAGCAATGAGAGTGAATACTCTGTAAAACAAGCATATGACACAAAACAGCATTTCTACAATGAGCCCAGACCCTTTTTCAAACTCATTATACTGTTCAAGCTGCTCTACACTGGCTAGAAAAGAAAATAAATACATGATACCTTATACTTCTAGATTACTTATAGTATTATAATAATAAAAAACAATTGTGCTAAAAGACTGTGGTATAATAAATAGTAATTGCCTCTCTGGTGAAATATCATCAAAAAGAAATTACATAATAAAAGACTGTGTCTCGCTGTGTTTTCCAGGCTGCTCTACACTGGCTACTCACAGGTACAATCCCACTACTGATCAGCATGGGGGCTCTGACCTGCTCTGTTTCCAACCTGGGCCGGTTCACCCCTCCTTAGGACAACCTGGTGGCTCTGAGCTCCCCCAGAGTCACCATATTGATACTGAACTTAGCATGGATACCTAATCAGCATAGCTCAGTGGGGACCAGAACTCCTGGACTCAAACAATCCAACAGCCTCAGCCTCCCATGGAGCTGGGATTACAGACACACACCACAGTGCCCGGCAAGAAATTTAGGCTGCTCTGTAATACAAGAATTTCTCATTGTGATGTCATCACTGTGAGACACAGCTTATCACTGCAATCTACTGGAGATTCATATAAATACATCATTCACAATACTTTAGGTAATGTCTTATTTAGAGCTGGTGCAATCCTTAGCAATAAGAGTGAATACTCTGTAAAACAAGCATATGACACAAAACAGCATTTCTACAATGAGCCCAGACCCTTTTTCAAACTCATTATACTGTTCAAGCTGCTCTACACTGGCTAGAAAAGAAAATAAATACATGATACCTTATACTTCTAGATTACTTTTAGTATTATAATAATAATAAAAAACAATTGTGCTAAAAGACTGTGGTGTAATAAATAGTAATTGCCTCTCTGGTGTAATATCATCAAAAAGAAATTACATAATAAAAGACTGTGTCTCACTGTGTTGTCCAGGCTGCTCTACACTGGCTACTCACAGGTATAATCCCACTACTGATCAGCATGGGGGCTCTGACCTGCTCTGTTTCCAACCTGGGCCGGTTCACCCCTCCTTAGTACAACCTGGTGGCTCTGAGCTCCCCCAGAGTCACCATATTGATACTGAACTTAGCATGGATACCTAATCAGCATAGCTCGGTGGGGACCAGAACTCCTGGACTCAAGCAATCCAACAGCCTCAACCTCCCATGGAGCTGGGATTACAGACACACACCACAGTGCCCAGCAAGAAATTTAGGCTGCTCTGTAATACAAGAATTTCTCATTGTGATGTCATCACTGTGAGACACAGCTTATCACTGCCATCTACTGGAGATTCATATAAATACATCATTCACAATACTTTAGGTAATGTCTTATTTAGAGCTGGTGCAATCCTTAGCAATGAGAGTGAATACTCTGTAAAACAAGCATATGACACAAAACAGCATTTCTACAATGAGCCCAGACCCTTTTTCAAACTCATTATACTGTTCAAGCTGCTCTACACTGGCTAGAAAAGAAAATAAATACATGATACCTTATACTTCTAGATTACTTTTAGTATTATAATAATAATAAAAAACAATTGTGCTAAAAGACTGTGGTGTAATAAATAGTAATTGCCTCTCTGGTGTAATATCATCAAAAAGAAATTACATAATAAAAGACTGTGTCTCACTGTGTTGTCCAGGCTGCTCTACACTGGCTACTCACAGGTACAATCCCACTACTGATCAGCACGGGGGCTCTGACCTGCTCTGTTTCCAACCTGGGCCGGTTCACCCCTCCTTAGGACAACCTGGTGGCTCTGAGCTCCCCCAGAGTCACCATATTGATACTGAATTTAGCATGGATACCTAATCAGCATAGCTCAGTGGGGACCAGAACTCCTGGACTCAAGCAATCCAACAGCCTCAGCCTCCCATGGAGCTGGGATTACAGACACACACCACAGTGCCCAGCACGAAATTTAGGCTGCTCTGTAATACAAGAATTTCTCATTGTGATGTCATCACTGTGAGACACAGCTTATCACTGCCATCTACTGGAGATTCATATAAATACATCATTCACAATACTTTAGGTAATGTCTTATTTAGAGCTGGTGCAATCCTTAGCAATGAGAGTGAATACTCTGTAAAACAAGCATATGACACAAAACAGCATTTCTACAATGAGCCCAGACCCTTTTTCAAACTCATTATACTGTTCAAGCTGCTCTACACTGGCTAGAAAAGAAAATAAATACATGATACCTTATACTTCTAGATTACTTATAGTATTATAATAATAAAAAACAATTGTGCTAAAAGACTGTGGTATAATAAATAGTAATTGCCTCTCTGGTGAAATATCATCAAAAAGAAATTACATAATAAAAGACTGTGTCTCACTGTGTTGTCCAGGCTGCTCTACACTGGCTACTCACAGGTACAATCCCACTTCTGATCAGCACGGGGGCTCTGACCTGCTCTGTTTCCAACCTGGGCCTCCTTAGGACAACCTGGTGGCTCTGAGCTCCCCCAGAGTCACCATATTGATACTGAACTTAGTGTGGATACCTAATCAGCATAGCTCGGTGGGGACCAGAACTCCTGGACTCAAGCAATCCAACAGCCTCAACCTCCCATGGAGCTGGGATTACAGACACACACCACAGTGCCCGGCAAGAATTTTAGGCTGCTCTGTAATACAAGAATTTCTCATTGTGATGTCATCACTGTGAGACACAGCTTATCACTGCCATCTACTGGAGATTCATATAAATACATCACTCACAATACTTTAGGTAATGTTTTATTTAGAGCTGGTGCAATCCTTAGCAATGAGAGTGAATACTCTGTAAAACAAGCATATGACACAAAACAGCATTTCTACAATGAGCCCAGACCCTTTTTCAAACTCATTATACTGTTCAAGCTGCTCTACACTGGCTATAAAATAAAATAAATACATGATACCTTATACTTCTAGATTACTTATAGTATTATAATAATAAAAAACAATTGTGCTAAAAGACTGTGGTATAATAAATAGTAATTGCCTCTCTGGTGAAATATCATCAAAAAGAAATTACATAATAAAAGACTGTGTCTCGATGTGTTGTCCAGGCTGCTCTACACTGGCTACTCACAGGTACAATCCCACTACTGATCAGCATGGGGGCTCTGACCTGCTCTGTTTCCAACCTGGGCCGGTTCACCCCTCCTTAGGACAACCTGGTGGCTCTAAGCTCCCCCAGAGTCACCATATTGATACTGAACTTAGCGTGGATACCTAATCAGCATAGCTCAGTGGGGACCAGAACTCCTGGACTCAAGCAATCCAACAGCCTCAGCCTCCCATGGAGCTGGGATTACAGACACACACCACAGTGCCCGGCAAGAAATTTTGGCTGCTCTGTAATACAAGAATTTCTCATTGTGATGTCATCACTGTGAGACACAGCTTATCACTGCCATCTACTGGAGATTCATATAAATACATCATTCACAATACTTTAGGTAATGTCTTATTTAGAGCTGGTGCAATCCTTAGCAGTGAGAGTGAATACTCTGTAAAACAAGCATATGACACAAAACAGCATTTCTACAATGAGCCCAGACCCTTTTTCAAACTCATTATACTGTTCAAGCTGCTCTACACTGGCTAGAAAAGAAAATAAATACATGATACCTTATACTTCTAGATTACTTATAGTATTATAATAATAAAAAACAATTGTGCTAAAAGACTGTGGTATAATAAATAGTAATTGCCTCTCTGGTGAAATATCATCAAAAAGAAATTACATAATAAAAGACTGTGTCTCGCTGTGTTGTCCAGGCTGCTCTACACTGGCTACTCACAGGTACAATCCCACTACTGATCAGCATGGGGGCTCTGACCTGCTCTGTTTCCAACCTGGGCCGGTTCACCCCTCCTTAGGACAACCTGGTGGCTCTAAGCTCCCCCAGAGTCACCATATTGATACTGAACTTAGCGTGGATACCTAATCAGCATAGCTCAGTGGGGACCAGAACTCCTGGACTCAAGCAATCCAACAGCCTCAGCCTCCCATGGAGCTGGGATTACAGACACACACCACAGTGCCCGGCAAGAAATTTTGGCTGCTCTGTAATACAAGAATTTCTCATTGTGATGTCATCACTGTGAGACACAGCTTATCACTGCCATCTACTGGAGATTCATATAAATACATCATTCACAATACTTTAGGTAATGTCTTATTTAGAGCTGGTGCAATCCTTAGCAGTGAGAGTGAATACTCTGTAAAACAAGCATATGACACAAAACAGCATTTCTACAATGAGCCCAGACCCTTTTTCAAACTCATTATACTGTTCAAGCTGCTCTACACTGGCTAGAAAAGAAAATAAATACATGATACCTTATACTTCTAGATTACTTATAGTATTATAATAATAAAAAACAATTGCGCTAAAAGACTGTGGTATAATAAATAGTAATTGCCTCTCTGGTGAAATATCATCAAAAAGAAATTACATAATAAAAGACTGTGTCTCGCTGTGTTGTCCAGGCTGCTCTACACTGGCTACTCACAGGTACAATCCCACTACTGATCAGCATGGGGGCTCTGACCCGCTCTGTTTCCAACCTGGGCCGGTTCACCCCTCCTTAGGACAACCTGGTGGCTCTAAGCTCCCCCAGAGTCACCATATTGATACTGAACTTAGCGTGGATACCTAATCAGCATAGCTCAGTGGGGACCAGAACTCCTGGACTCAAGCAATCCAACAGCCTCAGCCTCCCATGGAGCTGGGATTACAGACACACACCACAGTGCCCGGCAAGAAATTTTGGCTGCTCTGTAATACAAGAATTTCTCATTGTGATGTCATCACTGTGAGACACAGCTTATCACTGCCATCTACTGGAGATTCATATAAATACATCATTCACAATACTTTAGGTAATGTCTTATTTAGAGCTGGTGCAATCCTTAGCAGTGAGAGTGAATACTCTGTAAAACAAGCATATGACACAAAACAGCATTTCTACAATGAGCCCAGACCCTTTTTCAAACTCATTATACTGTTCAAGCTGCTCTACACTGGCTAGAAAAGAAAATAAATACATGATACCTTATACTTCTAGATTACTTATAGTATTATAATAATAAAAAACAATTGTGCTAAAAGACTGTGGTATAATAAATAGTAATTGCCTCTCTGGTGAAATATCATCAAAAAGAAATTACATAATAAAAGACTGTGTCTTGCTGTGTTGTCCAGGCTGCTCTACACTGGCTACTCACAGGTACAATCCCACTACTGATCAGCATGGGGGCTCTGACCTGCTCTGTTTCCAACCTGGGCCGGTTGACCCCTCTTTAGGACAACCTGGTGGCTCTGAGCTCCCCCAGAGTCACCATATTGATACTGAACTTAGTGTGGATACCTAATCAGCATAGCTTGGTGGGGACCAGAACTCCTGGACTCAAGCAATCCAACAGCCTCAACCTCCCATGGAGCTGGGATTACAGACACACACCACAGTGCCTGGCAAGAAATTTTGGCTGCTCTGTAATACAAGAATTTCTCATTGTGATGTCATCACTGTGAGACACAGCTTATCACTGCTATCTACTGGAGATTCATATAAATACATCATTCACAATACTTTAGGTAATGTCTTATTTAGAGCTGGTGCAATCCTTAGCAATAAGAGTGAATACTCTGTAAAACAAGCATATGACACAAAACAGCATTTCTACAATGAGCCCAGACCCTTTTTCAAACTCATTATGCTGTTCAAGCTGCTCTACACTGGCTAGAAAAGAAAATAAATACATGATACCTTATACTTCTAGATTACTTTTAGTATTATAATAATAATAATAAAAAACAATTGCGCTAAAAGACTGTGGTGTAATAAATAGTAATTGCCTCTCTGGTGTAATATCATCAAAAAGAAATTACATAATTAAAGACTGTGTCTCGCTGTGTTGTCCAGGCTGCTCTACACTGGCTACTCACAGGTACAATCCCACTACTGATCAGCACGGGGGCTCTGACCTGCTCTGTTTCCAACCTGGGCCGGTTCACCCCTCCTTAGGACAACCTGGTGGCTCTGAGCTCCCCCAGAGTCACCATATTGATACTGAACTTAGTGTGGATACCTAATCAGCATAGCTCGGTGGGGACCAGAACTCCTGGACTCAAGCAATCCAACAGCCTCAACCTCCCATGGAGCTGGGATTACAGACACACACCACAGTGCCCGGCAAGAATTTTAGGCTGCTCTGTAATACAAGAATTTCTCATTGTGATGTCATCACTGTGAGACACAGCTTATCACTGCCATCTACTGGAGATTCATATAAATACATCACTCACAATACTTTAGGTAATGTTTTATTTAGAGCTGGTGCAATCCTTAGCAATGAGAGTGAATACTCTGTAAAACAAGCATATGACACAAAACAGCATTTCTACAATGAGCCCAGACCCTCTTTCAAACTCATTATACTGTTCAAGCTGCTCTACACTGGCTATAAAATAAAATAAATACATGATACCTTATACTTCTAGATTACTTATAGTATTATAATAATAAAAAACAATTGCGCTAAAAGACTGTGGTATAATAAATAGTAATTGCCTCTCTGGTGAAATATCATCAAAAAGAAATTACATAATAAAAGACTGTGTCTTGCTGTGTTGTCCAGGCTGCTCTACACTGGCTACTCACAGGTACAATCCCACTACTGATCAGCATGGGGGCTCTGACCTGCTCTGTTTCCAACCTGGGCCGGTTCACCCCTCCTTAGGACAACCTGGTGGCTCTGAGCTCCCCCAGAGTCACCATATTGATACTGAACTTAGCATGGATACCTAATCAGCATAGCTCAGTGGGGACCAGAACTCCTGGACTCAAACAATCCAACAGCCTCAGCCTCCCATGGAGCTGGGATTACAGACACACACCACAGTGCCCGGCAAGAAATTTAGGCTGCTCTGTAATACAAGAATTTCTCATTGTGATGTCATCACTGTGAGACAAAGCTTATCACTGCAATCTACTGGAGATTCATATAAATACATCATTCACAATACTTTAGGTAATGTCTTATTTAGAGCTGGTGCAATCCTTAGCAATAAGAGTGAATACTCTGTAAAACAAGCATATGACACAAAACAGCATTTCTACAATGAGCCCAGACCCTTTTTCAAACTCATTATACTGTTCAAGCTGCTCTACACTGGCTAGAAAAGAAAATAAATACATGATACCTTATACTTCTAGATTACTTTTAGTATTATAATAATAATAAAAAACAATTGTGCTAAAAGACTGTGGTATAATAAATAGTAATTGCCTCTCTGGTGAAATATCATCAAAAAGAAATTACATAATAAAAGACTGTGTCTTGCTGTGTTGTCCAGGCTGCTCTACACTGGCTACTCACAGGTACAATCCCACTACTGATCAGCATGGGGGCTCTGACCTGCTCTGTTTCCAACCTGGGCCGGTTCACCCCTCTTTAGGACAACCTGGTGGCTCTGAGCTCCCCCAGAGTCACCATATTGATACTGAACTTAGTGTGGATACCTAATCAGCATAGCTTGGTGGGGACCAGAACTCCTGGACTCAAGCAATCCAACAGCCTCAACCTCCCATGGAGCTGGGATTACAGACACACACCACAGTGCCTGGCAAGAAATTTTGGCTGCTCTGTAATACAAGAATTTCTCATTGTGATGTCATCACTGTGAGACACAGCTTATCACTGCTATCTACTGGAGATTCATATAAATACATCACTCACAATACTTTAGGTAATGTTTTATTTAGAGCTGGTGCAATCCTTAGCAATGAGAGTGAATACTCTGTAAAACAAGCATATGACACAAAACAGCATTTCTACAATGAGCCCAGACCCTCTTTCAAACTCATTATACTGTTCAAGCTGCTCTACACTGGCTATAAAATAAAATAAATACATGATACCTTATACTTCTAGATTACTTATAGTATTATAATAATAAAAAACAATTGCGCTAAAAGACTGTGGTATAATAAATAGTAATTGCCTCTCTGGTGAAATATCATCAAAAAGAAATTACATAATAAAAGACTGTGTCTCGCTGTGTTGTCCAGGCTGCTCTACACTGGCTACTCACAGGTACAATCCCACTACTGATCAGCATGGGGGCTCTGACCTGCTCTGTTTCCAACCTGGGCCGGTTCACCCCTCCTTAGGACAACCTGGTGGCTCTGAGCTCCCCCAGAGTCACCATATTGATACTGAACTTAGCATGGATACCTAATCAGCATAGCTCAGTGGGGACCAGAACTCCTGGACTCAAACAATCCAACAGCCTCAGCCTCCCATGGAGCTGGGATTACAGACACACACCACAGTGCCCGGCAAGAAATTTAGGCTGCTCTGTAATACAAGAATTTCTCATTGTGATGTCATCACTGTGAGACAAAGCTTATCACTGCAATCTACTGGAGATTCATATAAATACATCATTCACAATACTTTAGGTAATGTCTTATTTAGAGCTGGTGCAATCCTTAGCAATAAGAGTGAATACTCTGTAAAACAAGCATATGACACAAAACAGCATTTCTACAATGAGCCCAGACCCTTTTTCAAACTCATTATACTGTTCAAGCTGCTCTACACTGGCTAGAAAAGAAAATAAATACATGATACCTTATACTTCTAGATTACTTTTAGTATTATAATAATAATAAAAAACAATTGTGCTAAAAGACTGTGGTATAATAAATAGTAATTGCCTCTCTGGTGAAATATCATCAAAAAGAAATTACATAATAAAAGACTGTGTCTTGCTGTGTTGTCCAGGCTGCTCTACACTGGCTACTCACAGGTACAATCCCACTACTGATCAGCATGGGGGCTCTGACCTGCTCTGTTTCCAACCTGGGCCGGTTCACCCCTCTTTAGGACAACCTGGTGGCTCTGAGCTCCCCCAGAGTCACCATATTGATACTGAACTTAGTGTGGATACCTAATCAGCATAGCTTGGTGGGGACCAGAACTCCTGGACTCAAGCAATCCAACAGCCTCAACCTCCCATGGAGCTGGGATTACAGACACACACCACAGTGCCTGGCAAGAAATTTTGGCTGCTCTGTAATACAAGAATTTCTCATTGTGATGTCATCACTGTGAGACACAGCTTATCACTGCTATCTACTGGAGATTCATATAAATACATCATTCACAATACTTTAGGTAATGTCTTATTTAGAGCTGGTGCAATCCTTAGCAATAAGAGTGAATACTCTGTAAAACAAGCATATGACACAAAACAGCATTTCTACAATGAGCCCAGACCCTTTTTCAAACTCATTATGCTGTTCAAGCTGCTCTACACTGGCTAGAAAAGAAAATAAATACATGATACCTTATACTTCTAGATTACTTTTAGTATTATAATAATAATAATAAAAAACAATTGCGCTAAAAGACTGTGGTGTAATAAATAGTAATTGCCTCTCTGGTGTAATATCATCAAAAAGAAATTACATAATAAAAGACTGTGTCTCGCTGTGTTGTCCAGGCTGCTCTACACTGGCTACTCACAGGTACAATCCCACTACTGATCAGCACGGGGGCTCTGACCTGCTCTGTTTCCAACCTGGGCCGGTTCACCCCTCCTTAGGACAACCTGGTGGCTCTGAGCTCCCCCAGAGTCACCATATTGATACTGAACTTAGTGTGGATACCTAATCAGCATAGCTCGGTGGGGACCAGAACTCCTGGACTCAAGCAATCCAACAGCCTCAACCTCCCATGGAGCTGGGATTACAGACACACACCACAGTGCCCGGCAAGAATTTTAGGCTGCTCTGTAATACAAGAATTTCTCATTGTGATGTCATCACTGTGAGACACAGCTTATCACTGCCATCTACTGGAGATTCATATAAATACATCACTCACAATACTTTAGGTAATGTTTTATTTAGAGCTGGTGCAATCCTTAGCAATGAGAGTGAATACTCTGTAAAACAAGCATATGACACAAAACAGCATTTCTACAATGAGCCCAGACCCTCTTTCAAACTCATTATACTGTTCAAGCTGCTCTACACTGGCTATAAAATAAAATAAATACATGATACCTTATACTTCTAGATTACTTATAGTATTATAATAATAAAAAACAATTGCGCTAAAAGACTGTGGTATAATAAATAGTAATTGCCTCTCTGGTGAAATATCATCAAAAAGAAATTACATAATAAAAGACTGTGTCTCGCTGTGTTGTCCAGGCTGCTCTACACTGGCTACTCACAGGTACAATCCCACTACTGATCAGCATGGGGGCTCTGACCTGCTCTGTTTCCAACCTGGGCCGGTTCACCCCTCCTTAGGACAACCTGGTGGCTCTGAGCTCCCCCAGAGTCACCATATTGATACTGAACTTAGCATGGATACCTAATCAGCATAGCTCAGTGGGGACCAGAACTCCTGGACTCAAACAATCCAACAGCCTCAGCCTCCCATGGAGCTGGGATTACAGACACACACCACAGTGCCCGGCAAGAAATTTAGGCTGCTCTGTAATACAAGAATTTCTCATTGTGATGTCATCACTGTGAGACAAAGCTTATCACTGCAATCTACTGGAGATTCATATAAATACATCATTCACAATACTTTAGGTAATGTCTTATTTAGAGCTGGTGCAATCCTTAGCAATAAGAGTGAATACTCTGTAAAACAAGCATATGACACAAAACAGCATTTCTACAATGAGCCCAGACCCTTTTTCAAACTCATTATACTGTTCAAGCTGCTCTACACTGGCTAGAAAAGAAAATAAATACATGATACCTTATACTTCTAGATTACTTTTAGTATTATAATAATAATAAAAAACAATTGCGCTAAAAGACTGTGGTGTAATAAATAGTAATTGCCTCTCTGGTGTAATATCATCAAAAAGAAATTACATAATAAAAGACTGTGTCTCGCTGTGTTGTCCAGGCTGCTCTACACTGGCTACTCACAGGTACAATCCCACTACTGATCAGCACGGGGGCTCTGACCTGCTCTGTTTCCAACCTGGGCCGGTTCACCCCTCCTTAGGACAACTTGGTGGCTCTGAGCTCCCCCAGAGTCACCATATTGATACTGAACTTAGTGTGGATACCTAATCAGCATAGCTCGGTGGGGACCAGAACTCCTGGACTCAAGCAATCCAACAGCCTCAGCCTCCCATGGAGCTGGGATTACAGACACACACCACAGTGCCCAGCAAGAATTTTGGGCTGCTCTGTAATACAAGAATTTCTCATTGTGATGTCATCACTGTGAGACACAGCTTATCACTGCCATCTACTGGAGATTCATATAAATACATCACTCACAATACTTTAGGTAATGTTTTATTTAGAGCTGGTGCAATCCTTAGCAATGAGAGTGAATACTCTGTAAAACAAGCATATGACACAAAACAGCATTTCTACAATGAGCCCAGACCCTTTTTCAAACTCATTATACTGTTCAAGCTGCTCTACACTGGCTAGAAAATAAAATAAATACATGATACCTTATACTTCTAGATTACTTATAGTATTATAATAATAAAAAACAATTGCGCTAAAAGACTGTGGTATAATAAATAGTAATTGCCTCTCTGGTGAAATATCATCAAAAAGAAATTACATAATAAAAGACTGTGTCTTGATGTGTTGTCCAGGCTGCTCTACACTGGCTACTCACAGGTACAATCCCACTACTGATCAGCATGGGGGCTCTGACCTGCTCTGTTTCCAACCTGGGCCGGTTCACCCCTCCTTAGGACAACCTGGTGGCTCTGAGCTCCCCCAGAGTCACCATATTGATACTGAACTTAGCGTGGATACCTAATCAGCATAGCTCAGTGGGGACCAGAACTCCTGGACTCAAGCAATCCAACAGCCTCAGCCTCCCATGGAGCTGGGATTACAGACACACACCACAGGGCCTGGCAAGAAATTTTGGCTGCTCTGTAATACAAGAATTACTCATTGTGATGTCATCACTGTGAGACACAGCTTATCACTGCTATCTACTGGAGATTCATATAAATACATCATTCACAATACTTTAGGTAATGTCTTATTTAGAGCTGGTGCAATCCTTAGCAATGAGAGTGAATACTCTGTAAAACAAGCATATGACACAAAACAGCATTTCTACAATGAGCCCAGAACCTTTTTCAAACTCATTATACTGTTCAAGCTGCTCTACACTGGCTAGAAAATAAAATAAATACATGATACCTTATACTTCTAGATTACTTATAGTATTATAATAATAAAAAACAATTGTGCTAAAAGACTGTGGTATAATAAATAGTAATTGCCTCTCTGGTGAAATATCATCAAAAAGAAATTACATAATAAAAGACTGTGTCTCGCTGTGTTGTCCAGGCTGCTCTACACTGGCTACTCACAGGTACAATCCCACTACTGATCAGCACGGGGGCTCTGACCTGCTCTGTTTCCAACCTGGGCCGATTCACCCCTCCTTAGGACAACCTGGTGGCTCTACGCTCCCCCAGAGTCACCATATTGATACTGAACTTAGCGTGGATACCTAATCAGCATAGCTCAGTGGGGACCAGAACTCCTGGACTCAAGCAATCCAACAGCCTCTGCCTCCCATGGAGCTGGTATTACAGACACACACCACAGTGCCCGGCAAGAAATTTCGGCTGCTCTGTAATACAAGAATTTCTCATTGTGATGTCATCACTGTGAGACACAGCTTATCACTGCCATCTACTGGAGATTCATATAATTACATCATTCACAATACTTTAGGTAATGTCTTATTTAGAGCTGGTGCAATCCTTAGCAATAAGAGTGAATACTCTGTAAAACAAGCATATGACACAAAACAGCATTTCTACAATGAGCCCAGACCCTTTTTCAAACTCATTATACTGTTCAAGCTGCTCTACACTGGCTAGAAAATAAAATAAATACATGATACCTTATACTTCTAGATTACTTATAGTATTATAATAATAAAAAACAATTGCGCTAAAAGACTGTGGTATAATAAATAGTAATTGCCTCTCTGGTGAAATATCATCAAAAAGAAATTACATAATAAAAGACTGTGTCTCGATGTGTTGTCCAGGCTGCTCTACACTGGCTACTCACAGGTACAATCCCACTACTGATTAGCATGGGGGCTCTGACCTGCTCTGTTTCCAACCTGGGCCGGTTCACCCCTCCTTAGGACAACCTGGTGGCTCTGAGCTCCCCCAGAGTCACCATATTGATACTGAACTTAGTGTTGATACCTAATCAGCATAGCTCAGTGGGGACCAGAACTCCTGGACTCAAACAATCCAACAGCCTCAGCCTCCCATGGAGCTGGGATTACAGACACACACCACAGTGCCCGGTAAGAAATTTAGGCTGCTCTGTAATACAAGAATTTCTCATTGTGATGTCATCACTGTGAGACACAGCTTATCACTGCCATCTACTGGAGATTCATATAAATACATCATTCACAATACTTTAGGTAATGTCTTATTTAGAGCTGGTGCAATCCTTAGCAATGAGAGTGAATACTCTGTAAAACAAGCATATGACACAAAACAGCATTTCTACAATGAGCCCAGACCCTTTTTCAAACTCATTATACTGTTCAAGCTGCTCTACACTGGCTAGAAAATAAAATAAATACATGATACCTTATACTTCTAGATTACTTATAGTATTATAATAATAAAAAACAATTGTGCTAAAAGACTGTGGTATAATAAATAGTAATTGCCTCTCTGGTGAAATATCATCAAAAAGAAATTACATAATAAAAGACTGTGTCTTGCTGTGTTGTCCAGGCTGCTCTACACTGGCTACTCACAGGTACAATCCCACTACTGATCAGCACGGGGGCTCTGACCTGCTCTGTTTCCAACCTGGGCCGGTTCACCCCTCCTTAGGACAACCTGGTGGCCCTAAGCTCCCCCAGAGTCACCATATTGATACTGAACTTAGCGTGGATACCTAATCAGCATAGCTCAGTGGGGACCAGAACTCCTGGACTCAAGCAATCCAACAGCCTCAGCCTCCCATGGAGCTGGGATTACAGACACACACCACAGTGCCCGGCAAGAAATTTTGGCTGCTCTGTAATACAAGAATTTCTCATTGTGATGTCATCACTGTGAGACACAGCTTATCACTGCTATCTACTGGAGATTCATATAATTACATCATTCACAATACTTTAGGTAATGTCTTATTTAGAGCTGGTGCAATCCTTAGCAATAAGAGTGAATACTCTGTAAAACAAGCATATGACACAAAACAGCATTTCTACAATGAGCCCAGACCCTTTTTCAAACTCATTATACTGTTCAAGCTGCTCTACACTGGCTAGAAAATAAAATAAATACATGATACCTTATACTTCTAGATTACTTATAGTATTATAATAATAAAAAACAATTGCGCTAAAAGACTGTGGTATAATAAATAGTAATTGCCTCTCTGGTGAAATATCATCAAAAAGAAATTACATAATAAAAGACTGTGTCTCGATGTGTTGTCCAGGCTGCTCTACACTGGCTACTCACAGGTACAATCCCACTACTGATTAGCATGGGGGCTCTGACCTGCTCTGTTTCCAACCTGGGCCGGTTCACCCCTCCTTAGGACAACCTGGTGGCTCTGAGCTCCCCCAGAGTCACCATATTGATACTGAACTTAGTGTTGATACCTAATCAGCATAGCTCAGTGGGGACCAGAACTCCTGGACTCAAACAATCCAACAGCCTCAGCCTCCCATGGAGCTGGGATTACAGACACACACCACAGTGCCCGGCAAGAAATTTCGGCTGCTCTGTAATACAAGAATTTCTCATTGTGATGTCATCACTGTGAGACACAGCTTATCACTGCCATCTACTGGAGATTCATATAATTACATCATTCACAATACTTTAGGTAATGTCTTATTTAGAGCTGGTGCAATCCTTAGCAATAAGAGTGAATACTCTGTAAAACAAGCATATGACACAAAACAGCATTTCTACAATGAGCCCAGACCCTTTTTCAAACTCATTATACTGTTCAAGCTGCTCTACACTGGCTAGAAAATAAAATAAATACATGATACCTTATACTTCTAGATTACTTATAGTATTATAATAATAAAAAACAATTGCGCTAAAAGACTGTGGTATAATAAATAGTAATTGCCTCTCTGGTGAAATATCATCAAAAAGAAATTACATAATAAAAGACTGTGTCTCGATGTGTTGTCCAGGCTGCTCTACACTGGCTACTCACAGGTACAATCCCACTACTGATTAGCATGGGGGCTCTGACCTGCTCTGTTTCCAACCTGGGCTGGTTCACCCCTCCTTAGGACAACCTGGTGGCTCTGAGCTCCCCCAGAGTCACCATATTGATACTGAACTTAGCGTTGATACCTAATCAGCATAGCTCAGTGGGGACCAGAACTCCTGGACTCAAGCAATCCAACAGCCTCAGCCTCCCATGGAGCGGGGATTACAGACACACACCACAGTGCCTGGCAAGAAATTTTGGCTGCTCTGTAATACAAGAATTTCTCATTGTGATGTCATCACTGTGAGACACAGCTTATCACTGCCATCTACTGGAGATTCATATAAATACATCATTCACAATACTTTAGGTAATGTCTTATTTAGAGCTGGTGCAATCCTTAGCAATGAGAGTGAATACTCTGTAAAACAAGCATATGACACAAAACAGCATTTCTACAATGAGCCCGGACCCTTTTTCAAACTCATTATACTGTTCAAGCTGCTCTACACTGGCTAGAAAAGAAAATAAATACATGATACCTTATACTTCTAGATTACTTATAGTATTATAATAATAAAAAACAATTGCGCTAAAAGACTGTGGTGTAATAAATAGTAATTGCCTCTCTGGTGAAATATCATCAAAAAGAAATTACATAATAAAAGACTGTGTCTTGCTGTGTTGTCCAGGCTGCTCTACACTGGCTACTCACAGGTACAATCCCACTACTGATCAGCACGGGGATTCTGACCTGCTCTGTTTCCAACCTGGGCCAGTTCACCCCTCCTTAAGACAACCTGGTGGCTCTGAGCTCCCCCAGAGTCACCATATTGATACTGAACTTAGTGTGGATACTTAATCAGCATAGCTCAGTGGGGACCAGAACTCCTGGACTCAAACAATCCAACAGCCTCAGCCTCCCATGGAGCTGGGATTACAGACACACACCACAGTGCCCGGCAAGAAATTTTGGCTGCTCTGTAATACAAGAATTTCTCATTGTGATGTCATCACTGTGAGACACAGCTTATCACTGCCATCTACTGGAGATTCATATAAATACATCATTCACAATACTTTAGGTAATGTCTTATTTAGAGCTGGTGCAATCCTTAGCAATGAGAGTGAATACTCTGTAAAACAAGCATATGACACAAAACAGCATTTCTACAATGAGCCCAGACCCTTTTTCAAACTCATTATACTGTTCAAGCTGCTCTACACTGGCTAGAAAAGAAAATAAATACATGATACCTTATACTTCTAGATTACTTTTAGTATTATAATAATAATAAAAAACAATTGTGCTAAAAGACTGTGGTGTAATAAATAGTAATTGCCTCTCTGGTGTAATATCATCAAAAAGAAATTACATAATAAAAGACTGTGTCTCACTGTGTTGTCCAGGCTGCTCTACACTGGCTACTCACAGGTACAATCCCACTACTGATCAGCACGGGGGCTCTGACCTGCTCTGTTTCCAACCTGGGCCGGTTCACCCCTCCTTAGGACAACCTGGTGGCTCTGAGCTCCCCCAGAGTCACCATATTGATACTGAATTTAGCATGGATACCTAATCAGCATAGCTCAGTGGGGACCAGAACTCCTGGACTCAAGCAATCCAACAGCCTCAGCCTCCCATGGAGCTGGGATTACAGACACACACCACAGTGCCCAGCAAGAAATTTAGGCTGCTCTGTAATACAAGAATTTCTCATTGTGATGTCATCACTGTGAGACACAGCTTATCACTGCCATCTACTGGAGATTCATATAAATACATCATTCACAATACTTTAGGTAATGTCTTATTTAGAGCTGGTGCAATCCTTAGCAATGAGAGTGAATACTCTGTAAAACAAGCATATGACACAAAACAGCATTTCTACAATGAGCCCAGACCCTTTTTCAAACTCATTATACTGTTCAAGCTGCTCTACACTGGCTAGAAAAGAAAATAAATACATGATACCTTATACTTCTAGATTACTTATAGTATTATAATAATAAAAAACAATTGTGCTAAAAGACTGTGGTATAATAAATAGTAATTGCCTCTCTGGTGAAATATCATCAAAAAGAAATTACATAATAAAAGACTGTGTCTCGCTGTGTTGTCCAGGCTGCTCTACACTGGCTACTCACAGGTACAATCCCACTACTGATCAGCATGGGGGCTCTGACCTGCTCTGTTTCCAACCTGGGCTGGTTCACCCCTCCTTAGGACAACCTGGTGGTTCTGAGCTCCCCCAGAGTCACCATATTGATACTGAACTTAGCATGGATACCTAATCAGCATAGCTCAGTGGGGACCAGAACTCCTGGACTCAAACAATCCAACAGCCTCAGCCTCCCATGGAGCTGGGATTACAGACACACACCACAGTGCCCGGCAAGAAATTTAGGCTGCTCTGTAATACAAGAATTTCTCATTGTGATGTCATCACTGTGAGACACAGCTTATCACTGCAATCTACTGGAGATTCATATAAATACATCATTCACAATACTTTAGGTAATGTCTTATTTAGAGCTGGTGCAATCCTTAGCAATAAGAGTGAATACTCTGTAAAACAAGCATATGACACAAAACAGCATTTCTACAATGAGCCCAGACCCTTTTTCAAACTCATTATACTGTTCAAGCTGCTCTACACTGGCTAGAAAAGAAAATAAATACATGATACCTTATACTTCTAGATTACTTTTAGTATTATAATAATAATAAAAAACAATTGTGCTAAAAGACTGTGGTGTAATAAATAGTAATTGCCTCTCTGGTGTAATATCATCAAAAAGAAATTACATAATAAAAGACTGTGTCTCACTGTGTTGTCCAGGCTGCTCTACACTGGCTACTCACAGGTACAATCCCACTACTGATCAGCACGGGGGCTCTGACCTGCTCTGTTTCCAACCTGGGCCGGTTCACCCCTCCTTACGACAACCTGGTGGCTCTGAGCTCCCCCAGAGTCACCATATTGATACTGAACTTAGTGTGGATACCTAATCAGCATAGCTCGGTGGGGACCAGAACTCCTGGACTCAAGCAATCCAACAGCCTCAACCTCCCATGGAGCTGGGATTACAGACACACACCACAGTGCCCGGCAAGAATTTTAGGCTGCTCTGTAATACAAGAATTTCTCATTGTGATGTCATCACTGTGAGACACAGCTTATCACTGCCATCTACTGGAGATTCATATAAATACATCACTCACAATACTTTAGGTAATGTTTTATTTAGAGCTGGTGCAATCCTTAGCAATGAGAGTGAATACTCTGTAAAACAAGCATATGACACAAAACAGCATTTCTACAATGAGCCCAGACCCTTTTTCAAACTCATTATACTGTTCAAGCTGCTCTACACTGGCTAGAAAAGAAAATAAATACATGATACCTTATACTTCTAGATTACTTATAGTATTATAATAATAAAAAACAATTGCGCTAAAAGACTGTGGTGTAATAAATAGTAATTGCCTCTCTGGTGAAATATCATCAAAAAGAAATTACATAATAAAAGACTGTGTCTTGCTGTGTTGTCCAGGCTGCTCTACACTGGCTACTCACAGGTACAATCCCACTACTGATCAGCACGGGTGCTCTGACCTGCTCTGTTTCCAACCTGGGCCGGTTCACCCCTCCTTAGGACAACCTGGTGGCTCTGAGCTCCCCCAGAGTCACCATATTGATATTGAATTTAGTGTGGATACCTAATCAGCATAGCTCGGTGGGGACCAGAACTCCTGGACTCAAACAATCCAACAGCCTCAGCCTCCCATGGAGCTGGGATTACAGACACACACCACAGTGCCCGGCAAGAAATTTTGGCTGCTCTGTAATACAAGAATTTCTCATTGTGATGTCATCACTGTGAGACACAGCTTATCACTGCCATCTACTGGAGATTCATATAAATACATCATTCACAATACTTTAGGTAATGTCTTATTTAGAGCTGGTGCAATCCTTAGCAATGAGAGTGAATACTCTGTAAAACAAGCATATGACACAAAACAGCATTTCTACAATGAGCCCAGACCCTTTTTCAAACTCATTATACTGTTCAAGCTGCTCTACACTGGCTAGAAAAGAAAATAAATACATGATACCTTATACTTCTAGATTACTTTTAGTATTATAATAATAATAAAAAACAATTGTGCTAAAAGACTGTGGTGTAATAAATAGTAATTGCCTCTCTGGTGTAATATCATCAAAAAGAAATTACATAATAAAAGACTGTGTCTCACTGTGTTGTCCAGGCTGCTCTACACTGGCTACTCACAGGTACAATCCCACTACTGATCAGCATGGGGGCTCTGACCTGCTCTGTTTCCAACCTGGGCTGGTTCACCCCTCCTTAGGACAACCTGGTGGTTCTGAGCTCCCCCAGAGTCACCATATTGATACTGAACTTAGCAT
This sequence comes from Mixophyes fleayi, assembly GCF_038048845.1. Classification (NCBI taxonomy): domain Eukaryota; kingdom Metazoa; phylum Chordata; class Amphibia; order Anura; family Limnodynastidae; genus Mixophyes; species Mixophyes fleayi. Next base: position 16,809,180 of record NC_134413.1, read on the forward strand.
GGATACCTAATCAGCATAGCTCAGTGGGGACCAGAACTCCTGGACTCAAACAAACCAACAGCCTCAGCCTCCCATGGAGCTGGGATTACAGACACACACCACAGTGCCCGGCAAGAAATTTAGGCTGCTCTGTAATACAAGAATTTCTCATTGTGATGTCATCACTGTGAGACACAGCTTATCACTGCAATCTACTGGAGATTCATATAAATACATCATTCACAATACTTTAGGTAATGTCTTATTTAGAGCTGGTGCAATCCTTAGCAATAAGAGTGAATACTCTGTAAAACAAGCATATGACACAAAACAGCATTTCTACAATGAGCCCAGACCCTTTTTCAAACTCATTATACTGTTCAAGCTGCTCTACACTGGCTAGAAAAGAAAATAAATACATGATACCTTATACTTCTAGATTACTTTTAGTATTATAATAATAATAAAAAACAATTGTGCTAAAAGACTGTGGTGTAATAAATAGTAATTGCCTCTCTGGTGTAATATCATCAAAAAGAAATTACATAATAAAAGACTGTGTCTCACTGTGTTGTCCAGGCTGCTCTACACTGGCTACTCACAGGTACAATCCCACTACTGATCAGCACGGGGGCTCTGACCTGCTCTGTTTCCAACCTGGGCCGGTTCACCCCTCCTTACGACAACCTGGTGGCTCTGAGCTCCCCCAGAGTCACCATATTGATACTGAACTTAGTGTGGATACCTAATCAGCATAGCTCGGTGGGGACCAGAACTCCTGGACTCAAGCAATCCAACAGCCTCAACCTCCCATGGAGCTGGGATTACAGACACACACCACAGTGCCCGGCAAGAATTTTAGGCTGCTCTGTAATACAAGAATTTCTCATTGTGATGTCATCACTGTGAGACACAGCTTATCACTGCCATCTACTGGAGATTCATATAAATACATCACTCACAATACTTTAGGTAATGTTTTATTTAGAGCTGGTGCAATCCTTAGCAATGAGAGTGAATACTCTGTAAAACAAGCATATGACACAAAACAGCATTTCTACAATGAGCCCAGACCCTTTTTCAAACTCATTATACTGTTCAAGCTGCTCTACACTGGCTAGAAAAGAAAATAAATACATGATACCTTATACTTCTAGATTACTTATAGTATTATAATAATAAAAAACAATTGCGCTAAAAGACTGTGGTGTAATAAATAGTAATTGCCTCTCTGGTGAAATATCATCAAAAAGAAATTACATAATAAAAGACTGTGTCTCGCTGTGTTGTCCAGGCTGCTCTACACTGGCTACTCACAGGTACAATCCCACTACTGATCAGCACGGGTGCTCTGACCTGCTCTGTTTCCAACCTGGGCTGGTTCACTCCTCCTTAAGACAACCTGGTGGCTCTGAGCTCCCCCAGAGTCACCATATTGATACTGAATTTAGCATGGATACCTAATCAGCATAGCTCAGTGGGGACCAGAACTCCTGGACTCAAGCAATCCAACAGCCTCAGCCTCCCATGGAGCTGGGATTACAGACACACACCACAGTGCCCGGCAAGAAATTTAGGCTGCTCTGTAATACAAGAATTTCTCATTGTGATGTCATCACTGTGAGACACAGCTTATCACTGCCATCTACTGGAGATTCATATAAATACATCACTCACAATACTTTAGGTAATGTTTTATTTAGAGCTGGTGCAATCCTTAGCAATGAGAGTGAATACTCTGTAAAACAAGCATATGACACAAAACAGCATTTCTACAATGAGCCCAGACCCTTTTTCAAACTCATTATACTGTTCAAGCTGCTCTACACTGGCTAGAAAAGAAAATAAATACATGATACCTTATACTTCTAGATTACTTTTAGTATTATAATAATAATAAAAAACAATTGTGCTAAAAGACTGTGGTGTAATAAATAGTAATTGCCTCTCTGGTGAAATATCATCAAAAAGAAATTACATAATAAAAGACTGTGTCTCGCTGTGTTGTCCAGGCTGCTCTACACTGGCTACTCACATGTACAATCCCACTACTGATCAGCACGGGTGCTCTGACCTGCTCTGTTTCCAACCTGGGCTGGTTCACTCCTCCTTAAGACAACCTGGTGGCTCTGAGCTCCCCCAGAGTCACCATATTGATACTGAATTTAGCATGGATACCTAATCAGCATAGCTCAGTGGGGACCAGAACTCCTGGACTCAAGCAATCCAACAGCCTCAGCCTCCCATGGAGCTGGGATTACAGACACACACCACAGTGCCCGGCAAGAAATTTAGGCTGCTCTGTAATACAAGAATTTCTCATTGTGATGTCATCACTGTGAGACACAGCTTATCACTGCCATCTACTGGAGATTCATATAAATACATCACTCACAATACTTTAGGTAATGTTTTATTTAGAGCTGGTGCAATCCTTAGCAATGAGAGTGAATACTCTGTAAAACAAGCATATGACACAAAACAGCATTTCTACAATGAGCCCAGACCCTTTTTCAAACTCATTATACTGTTCAAGCTGCTCTACACTGGCTAGAAAAGAAAATAAATACATGATACCTTATACTTCTAGATTACTTATAGTATTATAATAATAAAAAACAATTGCGCTAAAAGACTGTGGTGTAATAAATAGTAATTGCCTCTCTGGTGAAATATCATTAAAAAGAAATTACATAATAAAAGACTGTGTCTCGCTGTGTTGTCTAGGCTGCTCTACACTGGCTACTCACAGGTACAATCCCACTACTGATCAGCACGGGGATTCTGACCTGCTCTGTTTCCAACCTGGGCCAGTTCACCCCTCCTTAAGACAACCTGGTGGCTCTGAGCTCCCCCAGAGTCACCATATTGATACTGAACTTAGTGTGGATACTTAATCAGCATAGCTCAGTGGGGACCAGAACTCCTGGACTCAAACAATCCAACAGCCTCAGCCTCCCATGGAGCTGGGATTACAGACACACACCACAGTGCCCGGCAAGAAATTTTGGCTGCTCTGTAATACAAGAATTTCTCATTGTGATGTCATCACTGTGAGACACAGCTTATCACTGCCATCTACTGGAGATTCATATAAATACATCATTCACAATACTTTAGGTAATGTCTTATTTAGAGCTGGTGCAATCCTTAGCAATGAGAGTGAATACTCTGTAAAACAAGCATATGACACAAAACAGCATTTCTACAATGAGCCCAGACCCTTTTTCAAACTCATTATACTGTTCAAGCTGCTCTACACTGGCTAGAAAAGAAAATAAATACATGATACCTTATACTTCTAGATTACTTTTAGTATTATAATAATAATAAAAAACAATTGTGCTAAAAGACTGTGGTGTAATAAATAGTAATTGCCTCTCTGGTGTAATATCATCAAAAAGAAATTACATAATAAAAGACTGTGTCTCACTGTGTTGTCCAGGCTGCTCTACACTGGCTACTCACAGGTACAATCCCACTACTGATCAGCATGGGGGCTCTGACCTGCTCTGTTTCCAACCTGGGCTGGTTCACCCCTCCTTAGGACAACCTGGTGGTTCTGAGCTCCCCCAGAGTCACCATATTGATACTGAACTTAGCATGGATACCTAATCAGCATAGCTCAGTGGGGACCAGAACTCCTGGACTCAAACAATCCAACAGCCTCAGCCTCCCATGGAGCTGGGATTACAGACACACACCACAGTGCCCGGCAAGAAATTTAGGCTGCTCTGTAATACAAGAATTTCTCATTGTGATGTCATCACTGTGAGACACAGCTTATCACTGCAATCTACTGGAGATTCATATAAATACATCATTCACAATACTTTAGGTAATGTCTTATTTAGAGCTGGTGCAATCCTTAGCAATAAGAGTGAATACTCTGTAAAACAAGCATATGACACAAAACAGCATTTCTACAATGAGCCCAGACCCTTTTTCAAACTCATTATACTGTTCAAGCTGCTCTACACTGGCTAGAAAAGAAAATAAATACATGATACCTTATACTTCTAGATTACTTTTAGTATTATAATAATAATAAAAAACAATTGTGCTAAAAGACTGTGGTGTAATAAATAGTAATTGCCTCTCTGGTGTAATATCATCAAAAAGAAATTACATAATAAAAGACTGTGTCTCACTGTGTTGTCCAGGCTGCTCTACACTGGCTACTCACAGGTACAATCCCACTACTGATCAGCACGGGGGCTCTGACCTGCTCTGTTTCCAACCTGGGCCGGTTCACCCCTCCTTACGACAACCTGGTGGCTCTGAGCTCCCCCAGAGTCACCATATTGATACTGAACTTAGTGTGGATACCTAATCAGCATAGCTTGGTGGGGACCAGAACTCCTGGACTCAAGCAATCCAACAGCCTCAACCTCCCATGGAGCTGGGATTACAGACACACACCACAGTGCCCGGCAAGAATTTTAGGCTGCTCTGTAATACAAGAATTTCTCATTGTGATGTCATCACTGTGAGACACAGCTTATCACTGCCATCTACTGGAGATTCATATAAATACATCACTCACAATACTTTAGGTAATGTTTTATTTAGAGCTGGTGCAATCCTTAGCAATGAGAGTGAATACTCTGTAAAACAAGCATATGACACAAAACAGCATTTCTACAATGAGCCCAGACCCTTTTTCAAACTCATTATACTGTTCAAGCTGCTCTACACTGGCTAGAAAAGAAAATAAATACATGATACCTTATACTTCTAGATTACTTATAGTATTATAATAATAAAAAACAATTGCGCTAAAAGACTGTGGTGTAATAAATAGTAATTGCCTCTCTGGTGAAATATCATCAAAAAGAAATTACATAATAAAAGACTGTGTCTCGCTGTGTTGTCCAGGCTGCTCTACACTGGCTACTCACAGGTACAATCCCACTACTGATCAGCACGGGTGCTCTGACCTGCTCTGTTTCCAACCTGGGCTGGTTCACTCCTCCTTAAGACAACCTGGTGGCTCTGAGCTCCCCCAGAGTCACCATATTGATACTGAATTTAGCATGGATACCTAATCAGCATAGCTCAGTGGGGACCAGAACTCCTGGACTCAAGCAATCCAACAGCCTCAGCCTCCCATGGAGCTGGGATTACAGACACACACCACAGTGCCCGGCAAGAAATTTAGGCTGCTCTGTAATACAAGAATTTCTCATTGTGATGTCATCACTGTGAGACACAGCTTATCACTGCCATCTACTGGAGATTCATATAAATACATCACTCACAATACTTTAGGTAATGTTTTATTTAGAGCTGGTGCAATCCTTAGCAATGAGAGTGAATACTCTGTAAAACAAGCATATGACACAAAACAGCATTTCTACAATGAGCCCAGACCCTTTTTCAAACTCATTATACTGTTCAAGCTGCTCTACACTGGCTAGAAAAGAAAATAAATACATGATACCTTATACTTCTAGATTACTTTTAGTATTATAATAATAATAAAAAACAATTGTGCTAAAAGACTGTGGTGTAATAAATAGTAATTGCCTCTCTGGTGTAATATCATCAAAAAGAAATTACATAATAAAAGACTGTGTCTCACTGTGTTGTCCAGGCTGCTCTACACTGGCTACTCACAGGTACAATCCCACTACTGATCAGCACGGGGGCTCTGACCTGCTCTGTTTCCAACCTGGGCCGGTTCACCCCTCCTTAGGACAACCTGGTGGCTCTGAGCTCCCCCAGAGTCACCATATTGATACTGAACTTAGTGTGGATACCTAATCAGCATAGCTCGGTGGGGACCAGAACTCCTGGACTCAAGCAATCCAACAGCCTCAACCTCCCATGGAGCTGGGATTACAGACACACACCACAGTGCCCGGCAAGAATTTTAGGCTGCTCTGTAATACAAGAATTTCTCATTGTGATGTCATCACTGTGAGACACAGCTTATCACTGCCATCTACTGGAGATTCATATAAATACATCACTCACAATACTTTAGGTAATGTTTTATTTAGAGCTGGTGCAATCCTTAGCAATGAGAGTGAATACTCTGTAAAACAAGCATATGACACAAAACAGCATTTCTACAATGAGCCCAGACCCTTTTTCAAACTCATTATACTGTTCAAGCTGCTCTACACTGGCTAGAAAAGAAAATAAATACATGATACCTTATACTTCTAGATTACTTATAGTATTATAATAATAAAAAACAATTGCGCTAAAAGACTGTGGTGTAATAAATAGTAATTGCCTCTCTGGTGAAATATCATCAAAAAGAAATTACATAATAAAAGACTGTGTCTCGCTGTGTTGTCCAGGCTGCTCTACACTGGCTACTCACATGTACAATCCCACTACTGATCAGCACGGGTGCTCTGACCTGCTCTGTTTCCAACCTGGGCTGGTTCACTCCTCCTTAAGACAACCTGGTGGCTCTGAGCTCCCCCAGAGTCACCATATTGATACTGAATTTAGCATGGATACCTAATCAGCATAGCTCAGTGGGGACCAGAACTCCTGGACTCAAGCAATCCAACAGCCTCAGCCTCCCATGGAGCTGGGATTACAGACACACACCACAGTGCCCGGCAAGAAATTTAGGCTGCTCTGTAATACAAGAATTTCTCATTGTGATGTCATCACTGTGAGACACAGCTTATCACTGCCATCTACTGGAGATTCATATAAATACATCACTCACAATACTTTAGGTAATGTTTTATTTAGAGCTGGTGCAATCCTTAGCAATGAGAGTGAATACTCTGTAAAACAAGCATATGACACAAAACAGCATTTCTACAATGAGCCCAGACCCTTTTTCAAACTCATTATACTGTTCAAGCTGCTCTACACTGGCTAGAAAAGAAAATAAATACATGATACCTTATACTTCTAGATTACTTATAGTATTATAATAATAAAAAACAATTGCGCTAAAAGACTGTGGTGTAATAAATAGTAATTGCCTCTCTGGTGAAATATCATTAAAAAGAAATTACATAATAAAAGACTGTGTCTCGCTGTGTTGTCTAGGCTGCTCTACACTGGCTACTCACAGGTACAATCCCACTACTGATCAGCACGGGGATTCTGACCTGCTCTGTTTCCAACCTGGGCCAGTTCACCCCTCCTTAAGACAACCTGGTGGCTCTGAGCTCCCCCAGAGTCACCATATTGATACTGAACTTAGTGTGGATACTTAATCAGCATAGCTCAGTGGGGACCAGAACTCCTGGACTCAAGCAATCCAACAGCCTCAGCCTCTCATGGAGCTGGGATTACAGACACACACCACATTGCCCGGCGAGACATATAGGCTGCTCTGTAATACAAGAATTTCTCATTGTGCTGTCATTACAGTGAGAGACGCAGCTTATCACTGCCATCTACTGGAGATTCATATAAATACATCATTCACAATACCTTAGGGCATGGTTGTCCAACATGCGGCCCAGCATGCCTGTAAATGTGGCCCAGCAGGAGTTTTGGTTTTGGCAAGGGGGCAGCACTGAAAAAAAAAATCCTGCAAAAAAAAAAAGAAAATATTTACCTTGCGATCACGTCATCTGGCGCTCCGGCTCCCTCCCTGGTCTCCTCCTCTGTGTGGTGCTCGCAGTGAATGTCGGGGGTGACGTCATCACACCCGACATCCATTGCATAGCGCAGCACAGAGGAGTCACCCGCGCGAACTATCAGCAGCAGTGAAAGATTATCCGGTATCTTATTGTTGTTACTCTGAATTTGGACTTTCTGCACCATGCAATTATGAACTAGCTGTGTTCTCTTTATGTATCTAATATAAATATTAAGAGATAATTGTATTTTTAATATTTTAAACCATTTTAAATGTGCAGGGCTGAGTAGGGTGAAAATATAACCCACTGTTACCCTCATCGGAGGCTGCTCCATGAGCCATTTTTCCCGCCACCCTATCTTTAAATCTCTGTAGATTTCTATTAGTCCTCCTGATGCTACCTATATCGGTGACCATTTCAAACTGGTCAATACAAAAAATGATTCATGGGTGCAGAAAGAGAGGGAAAAAAAGTTTTTGGCATTTAATTCCCCGAACCCCACTAAGGGGCAGATGCAGGTAAGTTAAATTGTAGCTGGTAATGGGACTACTGCTTTAATCATGATTCTGCAACAGGTTTCCTAACTCTTACTAACTTCATTTCCAAGTAAGTTTAATATGTTAACTATGTTTTCTATGTTTTTTTCGATGATCAGCTATCGTTAGTGTTAGTGTATTTTATGTGCGGCCCAAACCAACTGGTCGTCTTCCAATGTGGCCCAGGGAAGCTAAAAGGTTGGACCCCCTACTTTAGGGAATGTCTTATTTAGAGCTGGTGCAATCCTTAGCAGTGAGAGTGAATACTCTGTAAAACAAGCATATGACACAAAACAGCATTTCTACAATGAGCCCAGACCCTTTTTCAAACTCATTATACTGTTCAAGCTGCTCTACACTGGCTAGAAAAGAAAATAAATACATGATACCTTATACTTCTAGATTACTTATAGTATTATAATAATAAAAAACAATTGTGCTAAAAGACTGTGGTGTAATAAATAGTAATTGCCTCTCTGGTGAAATATCATCAAAAAGAAATTACATAATAAAAGACTGTGTCTCGCTGTGTTGTCCAGGCTGCTCTACACTGGCTACTCACAGGTACAATCCCACTACTGATCAGCATGGGGGCTCTGACCTGCTCTGTTTCCAACCTGGGCTGGTTCACCCCTCCTTAGGACAACCTGGTGGCTCTGAGCTCCCCCAGAGTCACCATATTGATACTGAACTTAGTGTGGATACCTAATCAGCATAGCTCAGTGGGGACCAGAACTCCTGAACTCAAGCAATCCAACAGCCTCAGCCTCCCATGGAGCTGGGATTACAGACACACACCACAGTGCCCAGCAAGAGATACAGGCTGCTCTGTAATACAAGAATATCTCATTGTGATGTCATTATGTGGTGGTCGAGTACTGATGGGAATCCTTCCCTTACCTTGTCCTCCAGACACGAGTCAGGTTCTTATCTGTTCGGATATCCGGTGGTCAGGAGATAAATACTTCAATGAAAGGGACAAGGATTGGTCAAACAACTTGGGTTTATTGAGAATGCGGTAAGGATAGTTTTGGTAAGACACCGCGCCACTGACCCCTTCAGCTCAATAGTAATGACAAAATAATGCGTCTGATCAGCATAGAGCACAATAGCATTTAACATATGACATACACCTGGTGAGTATAAGGCAGAATAACGATACCATCTTCAATACACATTGTCTAATAAGGCACACTGGTAATCACAGTTACTACTTTCACGTTAACAATATCTGACTGGTGATAACCCATCAAGACTCTTACGGTCACTACCGCGCCCACTAGAGGGCTACTTCTTATTCAGGTGTTTGGGGTACCGTGCTATTCCCTATGGGTCAGGCACCCCACTTTTAGCATCTACTGCTGAGTTAACTTGAATTGCAGCGGTACCACTAACACTGAATGTCACACCTTCAATATTAATAAATCAATTCTTAGGTAAATCACATAACATTAACATCATCTAAAACATTTGGTGCACCAATATTATCCATGGTAACGTTACCATATTTTCCACTCAGTCCTGGGCTGACCTGTGCACAGCAATTTGGTAGTGTTCCAATGTCCTGCAGAGGTTTCCATCAAGGGTTAAGTATTATAGTAGAAAGCAGGGCTGTTGCTCATTTCAGCCACAAGATTGCGCTGTTCTCTCAACAGTCAATGAATCTCTATCAGCACATGTGCTCTGCAGCAGGGTATAATGTCCAGATATCAGCACACACACACAGGATATAGCTGAAACGACCGTCTTAATTGTTCCCTGCAGCATGTGCAAAGGTATGATCTGGGGGAAAAGCTCTCACAATCCTTCCTTGTACAAGAATGCAATGTCAGTTTTGGATAGATTCTCTCATCACTCTTCCCTCTGACACTGGGGTGTGTGCAGTACACTGCAGGCTAGGGTTTTACCTGGAGATGGTTCTGCAGTTAGTGGAGACTGTCTTTGGCGCCCCGCTGGGTGTCCCCAGCTGTTCTCCATCCGCTTTGCTGACAATGTCACAGTTCTGCCAGCAGCTTATCTTCTCTCTGCTCGGCTGCACGTCCTCCCCCTTGTTCCTTCTACCATGCTGCTCTCTCTCTCTCCTCCTTCCTGCACATCCTCTTCCTGTTACTCCCCCAGCCAATCAGGGCCTTCATCCTCCTCCTGTCATTCACTCCTGGGCACAAGTTTTCAGGAGCACAATTAACCCCTTGTAGCCCTGCGTTTTAAAAGCGTATATGCACTCCTCTGTGCTGTTCAACAGGGCTTTGGGGTACCACATTTACAGTAAGAAATGCAGCTTATCACTGCCATCTACTGGTGATTCTTATAAATACATGACTTATGATGTCATAGACATGCCATTATTCAGAGCTGGAGTGAATGAGTATATGCCATGAAAAAATTATTTGTACTAATGTGTTTAACATCCCGTCCGCCATTATTTTTTCTGCCAACAAAAATGATTGATAAAGAACAAGTTAACAGTAAGATAGAAAGAAAATAGGTAAATTAAATGATCACTTAGCAATGCCATCCATGCGTTAGTTAAATGAGAGCACAGACGTTAATATCGCTGCCTTACAGTGCTGTGGCTATGGGATTGTTTCCCATCTGGGCTCTATCTGTGTGAAGTTCACACTTTCTATTGGTGTTTGCACTCCTATTCTGTTCTGTCCCATCTTCCGGAAACCCACATTTGGGAATGTAGTGGTATATTTACTGAACAACGGGTGTGAAAAAGTGGAGATGTTGCCTATAGCAACCAATCAGATTCTAGCTGTTACTTTGTAGAATTTACTAAATAAATGATAACTATAATCTGATTGGTAGCTGTAGGCAACATCTCTACTTTTTTAAACCCACCGTTTAGTAAATATACCCCTTAATCAGCTTTATTTAGCAAAGGGCAAATGAACTGTTTAAAGGGAAAATAAAACCAGCCCCCATAAGGAGTGCTTACCTCTTAACATTGTTAAAAGAAAAATCACTGCACAAGTAATCCAAGGCCCTTATCTGCCTGCATCATGTCCAATTCTAACCAACCCTCGGCAACATTATTGCGTGGTCATGGCCCTTTCTGTGTCTGAAAAACTGGACAATCATGCCAAAATAGGGACTGTTAGTAGGCATGAGGAGCACTTACTCTAAGACAGATAGGACTCTTACCACTTTTTCTGTAGTGTCATCACATAAAAACCCACAGTCACTGTACTTTAGAAATTCCTTCTTCAGCCAGTCATGGTGATCACTTGGCATGGTTCCTGCTATTCATTAACAGGACTCCATCCTGCCCCTACGGCTTGGGTCCCTCTGTATCCATGCACCACCTACTGTAAACCATTACTGTAAGTTAAGAGTGACTTCAGAATTCTGTGACCTGTATAAATGCACTTGATCTATTGGCCTAGTGCCTTGTGTCTTTATACAGTCACAGAGTTCCCAAGGACTTGAATAGAAGAATAACTGCGCTAATGTCTCAAACAAGAGTGTCACTAAAGCTAAATCCAGGAGTCACTTCTCCGTACTCATCCTCCTGGATTTCTCTGCAGCCTGTGACACTGTGGACCACACCCTCCTGTTGCAGACCCTTCTCCTTCTTGTCGTCTCTGGCTCTGTCCTCGCCTGGATCACCTTATACCCCGCCAACCGTTCCTCCTTCGTATCAGCGTCTGGTTCTTCCTCTCCCCTCCTCCCAGGGCTCTGTTCTCTGCCCTCTACTCTTTTTGCTCCATACTACTTCCCTTGCACTACATCTCTTCACCTGATCTTTCCTCTCTCATGTATCTGACTGTCTCTTCGCCATCTCCTCTTGGACGTTCTCATGCTTGTTCAAAATTAACATTGTTAAAACTGAACTCATTGTCTTTCCTTCCTCTAGATTCTCATCTTACATTGATCTCTTTATCTCTGGTAACAACACAACTATCTCCTCTGTCCCCCAACTCTGCTACCTGGGCATCACCATCAACTCCTCCCTCTCTTTTGCCCCCCCCCATATTCAATCCTTTTCCCCAATCCTGTAACTTACAACCATGCAACATCGCCCGCATCCAGCCGTCCCTCTCTCAGCATGCCACCAAAACTATTATCAATGTACTCATCATCTCCCGTCTTGATTACTGTAACCTTCTGATTAATTGCCTCCTCTGCTCCCACTTCAACCCGCTTTGTTCTATACTCAACACAGCTGCGAGACTTCTCTTCCTTTCACGCCGCTCATCTTCTGCCTCCTCTCTGCCTTGCATTATACTGGCTCCCCATACCCTACAGAATCCTTTTCAAACTCCTCACCATCACCTACAAGGATCTCTCCCACTCCACTGCTCCATATATCTCTAACACGCCTCTCTATTCAGACTCCAGCTCCTTGCGCTCGGTCAATGACCGTCGCCTCTCCTCCACTCTGATCACCTCATCCCACTACAGAATTCAATATTTCTCCCATGCAGCCCCCCCTCCACAGGAAAGACCTCCCACGCTCCATCTGTTTGTCCCCTAATCTGTGCTCCTTCAAACTAGCACTTAAAATTCACCTGTTTCTTAAAGCCTACCAGCCATCCACCTAACCCTTTCTCGTTCTCCCCAGCTTGCTCTCATCTCCTCTCTCCTCCCAGCCCTTTTTTTACTCCTCCTGCGCTATATCCCCCTCAACTGACTCCTCTCTTTGCCTGATGTCTGTTTAGCCTCCCTTAGTAGGTAATCTCTTATAAGCAGGGCTGCCAAGAGGAATTCAGGGCCCCGGTACAACAACTACATGGGGCCCCCCTTACAGTTGAGCATGTAAAAAGCACAAAGGTTGTTGTGGGTGTGGTCATACTATTGGGGGTGTGACTATGCATCATTGGGGCGTGGCTAGCAGGTGAAAAGTGCAAGGCCACCCTTCTACACAAATAAAAACCTGCATTGTTGTGTACACCATTGACACAAGGGCACAGTGCCCGCTTGTTGGAGCGTGACATATGTCCCAGCACTCCTGACTTTCAGGACATCTAGCACCATAGTGTAGTATAGAAAGAATGCAGTGTGTACATAAAGAGTTCACAGTCTTGGCCTGCCCCTTACATTGGGCAGAACAGTCACCAAAAATTGGGATTGTCCCACTAGAATCACAACATTTCAAAGACTGTCCTACCTGTTCTTCTCACTTTCACCATCTGTGGCTCCAGGTTTCTTTAGTGCGGCTTGTCTGGATCCTGGAATGTTGGGGGCCCTATTTGGAAAAAAAAATGGGTATATTTAGAAAATTACAACCAGCCCCGGCATTAAATCAATAGCACCCACGAGTAATAATTAGGCCTTCCTCCAGCCCCAACATTAAAATAATAGTATTCACATTTAATAAATGAACCTATTTCCCTCGCTGCAAACAGCACCAGCAATAAATTAATAGTATTTACATTTCATAAATATACCTTTTTCCTGAAACCATCACTATCATTAAATAATTCATACTCACATTTAATAAAGAGACCTCATTCTCCACAAACTCACCCCCACATTCAATAGCCCCCAAACCACCCCATCTTAAATTAATACTTTCCACTATTAAATTGCCACCACCTACCTCACACACACTACATTGCCACAAGCCCGGAGATCCCGGAGTACAGATCATGTGACAGAGGATAGGAGGCGGCGTGATGACGTTGTTACGTCACTATAGACCCGCATCCACTATAAAATGGCGAAATTCAAGGTATTGAATAGGGAGCTTAGTGACGCGATTAAGCCCCTTCCCCCAGTATTCAATGTCGTGAATTTCGGCATTTTACAGGATCTGGGAGGTTTGCCTACTCTTCCGGACTCCGGGAGGACTCCCCAAAATTCGGGAGCCTCCCGGAAATTGCGGGAGAGTAGGCAAGTATGATTTTATTTAAATAATGCTGACCCACAGTGCCCTGCCTCCTCCTCTGGTATGCCATGTGACCTCTCTGGACTGTGCAGAGGAGGTCACATGATGTGGAAGCACTGTGCAGAGGAGGTCACGTGACATGGAAGCACTGTGCAGAGGATGTCACATGACATGCAAGCACTGTGCAGAGGAGTTTACGTGATGCGGAATTCGGCTGCCCCTGTTCTGATAAGACCAGAAGCAGCCAGCTGGGGGCCACCTGTTGCCCACCACTGATCTAATCTATACTCGGAAAGGAAGACCCATTCCACCTAACTCCTCCCATTAGAGAATTGCAATCTGCTTGATATGATATTTGTACAGACTTGCACCTTTAAACAATGTAAGTAAAATAACCCTCAATTTAGCGATGAAATAAGCCCAGTGTAACAGAAAGAAACACTAGATGGCAATATTACAGTGTTGCAACATTAAGTGTGTACAAAATTACAAGGACATTTATAAAATCAGCACCTGGTGAACTGAAAGTTGAAACTATGAGTTTCATGCAGTTTTGCATGTACGATTCTTAATATAAACATGATGGAAACATGCTAAAAAACATGCACTGCTATATTTAAGGCTGGCTTCCAATACACGTCATGGGCATTGAACAGGTGTCACTAGTCAGATGTGGCAGTAATTTTACCTGTTTTTTTCTCTTATAAAATTCTCTTCAAACAATGCTTTAATATAATATAAATATAATGCATTCAGCTCTATTTAGCTACACTCACATTTGGCATCATATAGTAAATTCCAAGTAGAGCACACTAGGAAAAGCACATGTAAGCATTATAAATACAGCATAATGTAGCCAATGTGGCTAGCCATGCCAATAATCTGCTTTGGTATTGTCTCGTTTGCTACCAGATGAGCCACTTAATTGAGCTTCAAGGGGTGAAGATTGTACATTTAGGAAGGTGTTTAATGTAGAGCGGGTTGTTGCAGATCCTTCTTCCCCTAAATTCACCTGAAGTCTTAGTGGGCGTTGAATATCAGATGCTAGCCTATACTTTAAATGTGGTTGCCTTTTGCATTAAATAGACAAGTGCTGAAGTATTAAAAAAAAAAAAGTGCACAAAGTTATGGGCGGGGCATAGTGATGAGCTCACTATCATATACCACTGCTGTCTCAAATTCCCATTAAATAACAGAAACACACTAACTACATGATCAAAAACATTTTTATATTACAAATAAATGTCAATAAAGAACCAGCAACAGCTCTAGGTCTATATATTGTCTGGTCAGTGCATTACAAATGTGTATGGGTTCTATAGAAGAGTGGCCATTCTGAATGAGAAGGCTCTATCCTGTTCTAACGCATAGTCAGTGAATGAGTCTGAATTGTCATTGTTGGTAGATCCTGTGTAGGTATAAATGATTTTTTATATTTCCCCTTAAGTACAGAGGATGAGCCTGAGGACTCAAGTATAGCAAAGTCCAAGAATAACTAGGAGACCAGAGCCGAAGGGGTAGTTGTCCAAGAGCCAGGGGTCAGGAGCCATAGAGGTAGTCATCCAAAAGCATGGCAAAGAATCCAGGAAGGTACAGGATTCGGAATGCTGGTTCACAGAGACAAGGCTCAATAAATTGGCTAGGTGTTGTTCACAGGAAGCAGAATATGTGGTAACAAGCTTCAGGAGCAGCAGATTGTTAACTGAGCCTGTGGCTCACTGTGCAGAGGCTACACTGCTGCAACCCAGATTGGGCAGTTCAAGGCCTCCTAGGCATTGTCATGAAAAACCCTGCAGAAGCAGAGCACCTACGACATGTCAAAGAGGAGCAGTAATCTCAATCAATAACCTTTGCATGCGGCCATCAGGCAGTATGAAATTGGCTCAGTCAGGGACTGCACCAGCAACAGGACCTGAAGAACTGCTTTGAGTAGCCCTATCTCATGTTCAGTTAAGAGTGTGATGAGACCTAATAAGCATTCAGGAACAATTGGCATAAATTAGCTGTCAGTAATCTGGCTGGATGTAAGGGCAAGAGGCTCTGCAATCAATCCTTTAGAGAAAAGGTCAAGTCAATCAGAACAATTTACTTTACCTGTTTGTAGCCTTTATAGGTCTCTCAGTTCTATCACACTGTCACAGAGTACAAGGGCGAATTTTGGATCCCCCGGATCTGACTAGTTTGGCACTACTCTACCCCAAGGCGCGGAGTCTAACAGGAATGGTTGTCTTCGCCAGGAACCCCCCGCAAAGAGGTATGGTCTCTGCAGCCCCTGCCCCGCAGGTCACAGCCCTCTGGGTGAGCACTAGACAGACCCGCTAGGAGAGTTGAGAACAGATTGCCGGTTGCTAATGGTAACATGGAACTGTAGAAAGAGCACGAGGAAGAAACACTGGATGGCTGAATGGAGAGCCACTAGAAAAGCAAGGAGAGCAATACAAATATAGTCTGCTGATAGATAGCACTGAACTGTGGGCTGTACACGATGAGATGACACTGAACAGCTGATTGTAGAGTCAATGGAACAGCATGAAGTCCAATACAATATAGTTTGCAGAAAGGTAGCACTAAACTGTGGGCTGTACACGAGGAGGTGACACTAAACAGCTGATTGTAGAGTCAATGGAACAGCGTGAAGTCCAATACAATATAGTTTGCAGAAAGGTATACAGGAATACAAGGAGCCAAGTCCAAACTCTACACAGAAGTGAGCACAAAAAACGAGCACCTGACTGCCATGTCAGGTGCCTTAAATACCCAAATAATTATGAGGAGCCAATGGGAAGAGGTGGGAGAAGTGTTAAACAGAAGAACAGGTCTGCGCATGCGCAGACCGGAAGGCAAGATGGCGCCTGCCATCGGGAGGATGTGGCTTCACCTGTCGAGGGGATTGCATGCGTGGGGCAGGTAAGTTTGTCGGAACCCACTTGCGGGTCCAGCGTGTGACAGAAATCTTTGCAGGAGCAAAGTTTTGCTGGACTGTACATCAAAATTCGACTTTTCCAATCCTTTAACCTTGGCTTTGTCCCCACTATTCTACCTTATCCATTCCTTCGACTTTGGCTTCGCCCCCCCCCCCCCCCCCACACTATTCTACTTTCTCCAATTCTTCAACCTCAGCTTTGTCCGCTACTATTCTCCATTCCTTCGTCCTCGGGTTCATACCCCACTCTTCTACTTTCTCCAATACCTTGACTTTGGCTTCGTCCATCATTAGTCTACCTTCTCCAATCCTTTGACCTCGGCTTCATGCATCACTATTCTACTTTCTCCAGTCCTTCGTCCTTGGCTTCATACTCCACTCTTCTACTTTATCCAATACCTTGACTTTGGCTTCGTCCATCATTATTCTACCTTCCCCAATCCTTCGACCTCGGCTTTGATCGCCACTATTTTACTTTCTCCACTCCTTTGTCCTCGGGTTCATACCTCACTATTGTACTTAATCCAATACCTTGACTTTGGCTTCGTCCATCATTATTCTACCTTCTCCAGTTCTACGACCTCGACTTCGTCCATCACTATTCTATTTTCTCTAGTCTTTCGTCCTCGGGTTCATACACCACTCTTCTACTTAATCCAATACCTTGACTTTGGCTTCGTCCATCACTTTTCTACCTTCTACAATCCCTTGACTTCAGCTTGTAACTAATTACTACTTCTTTCAGGACTAAGCTGCTTGGCCAGACATGGTGTGTCTCTAAAAGCTACCCCAGCCAACTATCCTGGGATTTCTCTGTACCTTTCCCAGATCCAGCAGAAATAGAGGTACATTTAAAACCATAAGAAAGGGGTAACTATGTTGCCAATGCTTCTTTAGGTCTGGACCTATGTGTTTTTTTGCAAAAATAAAAAATAAGGCCTGCAAAAAGTAACTTTTGACAAAGTTCAGAACTCCCAGGTATTCTTTAGTTGTTTTTTTACTAACCCCTTTATTTTTAAAGTACTAAAGACAAACTCGCCAAGGTTATAGAAACAGAAAGTATCATATTTCAATGACTGTGCATATTTTACCAGGGTGACAGTGCATGTTCTACACAAGGTTACCAGAGCACATGAAAATGGGCACTTATACACATATAAAAACATGTTTACTTAGAAACAGCACATTTGCACTTGCATACTTGTGATCCAGATGAAGCATTATTATAAGCATATCCACCCTAAAACAGTAATAGGAAAGGGTAAAGGATCTGAAAATGTGTTTTCCTACAGCAAAATGTACCACAGTCAACTAAAAATCCCCAGCTGCAAAGAGAAAATAACATATTTTTGCAAGAAATTGATAAGAAACATTTGTAGCACAAAATAATGAGTGACATAGACTCAGTGTGATATAGATTCAGAGATATAGAGCAGAGTTCTATAAAAATGCAAAGCAATAAAAACTCAAATATACAACAACCAGGTTCTTGTAGGATCCTAAAATATAAAAAAAAAACCTTTGTATTACTGAGAGATTTATCCCTATTACATCATTCGTTATCCCCTATGTATTTATTATGTTGGTTACTTTAAATGGACTGTAAACTTGTGCATTTTCTATGCTTTATTGTGTCTAACACAGGGGAAATTATAAGTTAAATAAAACTTTATGCTATCCCTCTACAAGCATATTCATTGTGCTGTACCTGCTGCCTATCTGCCTGCTCTCAGATATATTTCTGAGCCCTTCCAAACATTGCCACGCCCCCAATGATGTCACAAGCACTTTTACCGCTAGGCTATGCCCAGCCTATTATATTTAGTACAAGTTAACCCGTGCATGATACTCATGCATTCTAGTCAAATCAAGCTACTTAAGGTGTTAAAAAGGTTCTTGTCATGCATTTGGGCCATAGCCCAGGCCTCCTCAGGGGAAGAGCGTTACTTCCCGACGTAAGCGCCCTTTTTTAACGTGGTTTTGTCCACATGTCACCACCTCATCATTCTTCTCCATCACCTCATCCTTCATTTTCATCGCCACATCTATCCAGATGTCTATCCAGACACAGGGATCTCTCTCAGCGATCCTGAGTATCACACTCCTTTAACTCTGTCACCCCCGGCAACCACCAACCACTCCCCACTGTCACCCCCGGCAACCACCAACCACTCCCAACTGTCACTTCTCCTTCAAGAAATATATATATATTTTTTTTAAATCTTTATAAACACTTTTAACAATTAACAAATTAAATTAACAAATTAAAAACATCTTAGTATACCAAATTTCAGCCCTTTCTGAGTTTTTTTTCCCACACACACACTAAGAATTTAGTAGGTCAGTGTATAACTCCGCCCAGCAGGTGGCGCTGCAGCTTGGTTTTATTTTTTCCACACACACACACACAGACAGACTAACACACACCACTAGACATTTATATTATAGATTATCACATTGCAATAAGACTGACAGGAGAGCTCTAGAAGGAGAAAGGGATTATGGGAAAAGAACAGAAACAACGGCAATTGTACGGAATGGCACTTACTAGCACGTCATAGAAACTAGGTAAAATCCTATAACAAGAGTATTTTTATAAATTCATCCCTTAATATTTACATTTTACAAAAGGGGGGAAAATACAAAAATAAATGGTTTTGGTCGGTAGCGAATGAAGTAATAAACGTCTATCGAGAACCTCTTTTTTTCTATCTATAATGCTATAGTAATCGTACTGTCCTTTATACACAATAAACTGTATACATATACATATATTTTACATAAAGCGCATGGGATTTGGTTCATAATTCAAGCTGAATAAAAGTTATGTTCAGCCTGGTTAATGCAGGTAAGATTAAGATTCAACAGAAACTTTAATATTCCTAGTTACGTTTTTGATTGGCACTAAACTAGCTTATCATATCTCTTTCCATTAATTTTTGATAAAAATTGAAAATGTGTTAGAAAGTCCTCAAATTATTAAATGTGGATATGGTATCCAGACAAAGTCTAACCTGATTTGTTCATTACCCACTTGACACATTTTCAGTGTGTGAAAGTATTAATTTTTGTTTATTTATCATATAAAACGTTGGGATTACAGTTACCATATTACAATTATATTCTATACTACATGGAAGGAATGACAATAATCATACCATCCAACTGTCCCAATTTCAGTGGGACGGTTATGATTTTAGGGCTCTGTATCACTGTCCTGTTTGGGGACACTTTTTTGTCCTGCGGGTGGGAATGTTTGGGGAAGGGATGTATGTAATGGGCAGCCTAGCATTTTATAGCACTAGGCCAGTATTGGCTAACCTGTGACACTCCAGGTGTTGTGAAACTACAAGTCCCAGCATTACCCTTCCAGCAATAAGCTGCTATATATTCGCAAAGCATGATGGGACTTGTAGTTTCACAACATCTGGAGTGTCACAAGTTAGCCAACACTGCACTAGGCAACCCACTCTGGGGACTTGGCCACGCCCCCATCATGATGTTGTCAAACCCCCATTTGTCCCCAACCTTCTGAGAATGTGGCCCCGCCCCCACTGCGATATGGCAATGCCCCAACATGTCTTTCCCCACCCCACTAATAGGGACAGACATGTTGGGAGGTATGCAAGAATGAAGGTCATTTATTGTATAATCGGTCCGGCTCTGTGTTTTGTGGTGCCCTACTAATAAACAATGATGATTTGCCCTTAATTAAATGCACTGTGCGTACATGTATTTTGTAGTTCACAGATGACCCTTGGTGTATTTCCAAAGCGCCTTTAAAATTCCAGAACCTGTGTCTAAAAGATCTGTATTTAATCCAAAAAATATAAAATAAAAAAATAAAAAAAAAGCTCTCTGGCCTCTCTCCTATGACCTTGTTTAACAGACTCTGCTAGAAAACATTTTTTTTGTATGTTACAATCAGTCAGTTTTATCTGCAGTGGAATGTGCTTGCAGAAGAAAATGTGCCGGATGCATTAACCCTTTGTCCACTAGCACTGCGCAAGCCTGACTTCCGAATAAAAAAGAATGACATTAATCAGTAGCAAAACAGGTGGTTAAAGCTGGGTTTATAGATTGCAAAAAAAAAAAAATGTTTACTGGGTGTAACACAAAAGGGCCAAACTGCATTATAGTCAGAGAGGAGTTTATTTCAGTAAGCAAATAAAATTGAGTAGATATCAGCGTGTTAATGAGGTTTTGTTTGTATCGCTTTAGTACTGAGCAAGCTTTCGCCTTCTTTATTGTGTTTCCCATGACCTGGTCTAATTGATTCACAGAGCCTCTCGGGAACAATGGGTGCATTTTGAATCTCATTGTATACAGCAGTAGCGTGTGAGCGAGCCAGTCTCCGGTGATCTAGTGGTTACCATGGCAAGTGCTGGACGTTTTCTATAGGAAGCACAGAAGTCAGTTTAAACTTTAAACTACCATGAAGTTAAATGCACGTTGCTACTATTACCATGTAAAATAGTTTTTCAAAACAAACCTTGGCCGCTCTTTTCTCTCTTCAAATTATAGGTAGCACTTGCCTCGTGAACCATATAATTTGGCCTATTTTCTGAATAGATGGATAGTGTGTACTTCTTTATAAAATAAGGAGAGAGCAGGACACTCTATAGATCTATAGATCGTAAGCTTGCGAGCAGGGTTCTCTTACCTCTCTGTCTGTATGTATTACCCAGTATTGTCTTATTAATGTTTGCTCCCAATTGTAAAGTGCCATGGAATTTGCTGGCACTATATAATAAAATGTTGATGATGTTGATGACAGGGTGGTTCTGGGGGAATGACTTGGAAGATGCAGCATGGAGAAAGTAGGATACCTACTCTGCCACCTTATCTGTTTTCGGGTCTGGGACTGTGACTGAGGGGGAGTCTGCAGCAGACGTAGTAGCAGAGGAGGTAAGACGGGTTTCTGTACTGGCAAGGTGATTGAGGGATTTTGAAATGAACAGATGAATTCATGGATCGTAGATGGATAGGAGATGGTTACAAATAGATCTAGAGTTCAAGAATGCACAGGAAAAGGGGAGAGAGGGTAGTAGAGAGATGTGCATAGTAACTGTATTTGAACATTTGTGTTGTTTGAGTTATTTATTGCACATTTTAAAATAATTTCCAGGAAAAACCTTGCTGCTGGGTGTGTGCAAACATGTCATTGGTCATACTGTCCAGGTGAACGTTGGTACTTTATTATCAGCAAAATTACTTGTTTACTGAACTCAGTTTTTGTGATCATATTATTTTTGCACTTTAAATACTCCACTTCATTATATGTCAACGTATAAGATACAGGGAATCACAATAGTGAAAACTGCATCCCACATACAGACAGTAGGATTCTTACTCTGCAGTAATTCAGTAATGAACAACGGACTTATTCATGGAGAAACATTTCCATGAACATATAATTTAAAACACTAATCAGATCCTGGAAAATATAGTGTTTTATTAATGTAGTGTTTTATTAATTAGAATCTTCATATGGCTGAATGTTGGATCCTTTTGTTTCTATTTTTTAACTTAAGTACGAATTGCATTGTTACATCATACTAAGATCAACTGTCCTCCGTGATGTTATAGCCTGAGACAAGACATGGGTCTCCTGGCAGCCAGCATTCCTTTATTTGAGGAACGCTGAATCCACATATAGCTTCAAATTTGACAGGTTATAAGAAGAGGGATGAAGTGTCCCAAAGATGAGAGCTATTGTCGTGCATATTGGAGGGACTATTGTAAATAAACCATATGTGGGATTTATTGTATAGGTATGCCAAAAAGTTTCCATTGATGCCAGGAACCATATTTTATTGACGAAATGCTGTCTAAATGGGGGGGGGGTTCTGATTTTTTCCAGTTCTTAGCCACTAGGCATCTGGCCGTGTTGAGGATTTGTGTGGACAGCTTCTCTGCATATTTATCAAGAGCCTCCAGTGGAGATCCCAAAAGGTAGGACCAGGGACATTTAGTCATTTGAACCTGTGTAACTTCACTTATTAAAGCAGCCACATCATCCCAGAACAAAGCAATCTTTGGGCAGGACCACCAAATGTGGAGGAATGATCCCCATTCGCTGCATCCCCGCCAACATAGATCAGGGGGTAAATGTATGAACCTCCGGATTCTTCAACTCCGGCGAGTTCAGCGTCTTCAGCGCTTAAATTTAAAGCGCCGCTGCCTTGTAAAGGGAGACTTCCCTTTACAAGGCAGCGCCGCTTTAAATTTAAGCGCTGAACTCGCCGGAGTTGAAGAATCCGGAGGTTCGTACATTTACCCCCAGATGTGGTCCTGTATAGTGTTTTCAACCTAGTCGGGACAAGGTACCACCTAAAATAGATTTTATAAGTGTTTTCTTTCACAAGAGAGGAGATAGAGGTCCTCAAGACCCGCTCTCTGATTGTTGAAGAGGTGTCCTCATCTGGTGGCCAGCCCAGTTCGTGGACTGGGCTATTTGGTCTGCCTAGAGGCGACAATATGCAGGAAAATTTTAGTTATTAGTTTAATGAGAATATAAAATAAATTTTAATGAGAATATATACTTCTCACATGTGTTAACAATGCATGTTGTATACACTTGCACACAGGAAAACATACATGACATATGGAGAATTTTAAAACAGGTTTATTATTGTTTCTTCATTGAAAGAACACTATTCCCATTACCTTCACGTTTTGATAACGCATCACGTGGGAGATGTAGAGGCAACATCATAAAATTTAAATATACACGCCCTGAAAGCCGTAGCTGTTGTAGAAACTATCGTCAGAATGTCAGACAATTGGTCTTGAGTTTGTACACACTGCAGGATTGGAATGGCAACGTTCCATTGCTGAATGAGATTTTCAAGTCAATTTGAAATCCTCAATCAACGATTTCAGTAGCTTTGGAACAACCATCAGTCATTATTTCACTGTACACACTAAGGCAATATCGGGCCAAACGGTCATTTATCGTCTGATTGACCCAATCATCGGCTGAAAACACTCTAGTGTGTACCTAGCCTCATTAATAGCATGGAGAGCATTTTCCACACCTAGATAAGAATGATTTGCTAATAGTTGGTATTTTAGGTGCAGTAGACACTATTTAAAACAAGTATTCTCTAAAATGTAACATGTGCTCTTGAATTTAGGCATATAAAAGTCCTCTAATCTTGGACAGAAATTTCCATATGTGACATTCAGATTAATATTAATAGCAAGATACAAGGTTACTAGAATATGTGCATCCTCTAGTATGGGGATGGGTGACAAATTAAATTTTTCTGACTATGGGGGTATTCAATTGTCCACGGGATCGAGCGTGGAAAAACTATTACCGTTAATACGGTAACCTCTCCCTGAATTTCAGCTCGCAGCTCCCTGAGCTGCGAGCTGAAATCCAGAGAGTAAATTACCGTATTAACGGTTTTTCCACTCAGGATTACTGTAATAACGGTAATCCTGCGCGGACCGCTGGATTTTCGGCAATCCCGCGGACAATTGAATATGCCCCTATGGGGCATATTCAATTGTTGGCGTTATAGCCAAAATTCTTGTGGCGCGCGCACTATTACCGTCATTATGGTAATAGTGCGCATAAATACCGGTATTACGCTACTTTTCTCGCTGGATTTCAGCTCGCAGCTCAGATATCTGCGAGCTGAAATCCAGCTTACTATTACCGTAATACTGGTAATAGGAATCGTATCAAAAGTAAATGGATCAAGTGCACTTTTTAATGAAAAAAGTTGATATATTTAAATTGTTTTTGATCGTTAATGTTTTTAGATTTGTTTTCCTGTTATTTTATTATCTACTAAATATATCTATTTACAGATTGTTGCTCATATTTCATGTAGACTTTGGCAGTTAGTTCTTAATACACGTTACCGCTACTAATTCTCTTTTTTTTTTTCCCCAAGTGCTAGTGAAATCTGACATCACTGGTTAACTAGATATATTTATTCTATTATATATGTTCATACTAGTACACAAAAGTCCCGATTTTCACTAGAGAGTCCAGAATTTTGGACAATGTTAGCAAGTAAGACTCTGGTCTTGTGAATCCCTTTCAACATGCACATTTGTATTGTATACCTTATATAGTAGAATATGGGCCTTATTTATTAAGGAAAGTTAAGCAAAAGTAAGTAAGGCAAAACCATGTTACATTGGAAGGGGAGGTAAATTTAAAATATGATGGAAGATTTATATTTGGGGTAGGGCATGTCCTAGAGCAACTTTAAATCTCAGTGTACAAATAAACTATCAAGTATTTCATCATCATTTATTTATATAGCGCCACTGATTCCGCAGCGCTGTACAGAGAACTCACTCACATCAGTCCCTGCCCCATTGGAGCTTACAGTCTAAATTCCCTAACATACACAGACACAGACAGAGAGAGAGAATAGGGACATTTTTTTTTGTAGCAGCCAATTAATCTACTAGTATGTTTTTGGAGTGTGGGAGGAAACTGGAGCACCTGGAGGAAACCCACACAAACACAAGGAGAACATACAAACTCATCACAAATAAGGCTATGGTTGGGAACTGAACTCATGACCCCAGCGCTGTGAGACAGAAGTGCTAACCACTGAGCCACTGTTCTGCCCAAGCAAGTATTTGTGTGCTACATGAAAAAAACTGATATTATTTTCCTTATGTGCAAAATAATAAACTAAACTGCACCCCTTGCATTGCAACATGGTTTTGTCCAGAAAACTCGAGTAAGAAAACTTACTCAATTTTTTGCTTAACTTTCCTCAATGAATCCTGTCCTATGTTATTAAATAGGCCCATTAATGTGTATGTAAATCCATTTCCAGCTCCATACTTTCTAGTTTAGTGTAGATTTGAGGGTGTATATTACCGATTCATGCGGCTAGGAAAAATTAATGAGTATTCTAAAAATTTTATATAAATCTTTTAATCTTCATGACTTACTACTATTAGTATGATCTTCACTGTGCTTTATTACAAAAGATTTCCGTCCTGTTTACCAAAATGATTGTCACTAGGAAACGCCACAAAATGAAGTCTTGTAATCCTGACTAATCTTCCAAGTTAGACTTGAATATCCTGAATACATGCAAGAAAACAGGTAATGAAAGCTGAATCATATTCATGGCATCTGATCAGACAAAATTAATGTGTGCTATACACAATCATAAATAATTGATACAGGAGCTGATGCAGAATTGTCTGCAATTGCACCCCAAATCTCAGCCGGAAACCCTGTTCATTAAAAAAGCTCCAATTGCCGTCATCGTCATCATCCGCTATTTGTACCTCCCCTCGAACACCCGCAAATATTACGGCTTGGACAGCAATATAGGTGTTTGTGTCCTCGTCTGCATCTATTCTCAATTGCGTGAACATGCCCCAAGTGTACTCGGCCTTTGTTAGAATGCCCCTTCCCTCCCCCATCCCAAGCATAAGAGGCCGTAAGTGCGAATATCACGGAAATCTGCATAAGCCACTTCTCTGGGCATGCATAGAGAGATTTCACACAATACTCTACACAAAATAAAAGTGTTTATCTTTATTATACATGATTCCTTGCAAAAGAAGACATTTGAGTAGAAGTTAATGCTCAAAGTGTACCTGTTCTCTATGCACAGTGGAGACAGCAATTTTGTGGGCAATATTGAAAAGTTTGCAACCTATCGATTTACTAGGAACAAGTGACATCATTGAGGGATGACGCACCAGGACAACGCCTAGTAGATCATAAGCTGCCTTCTCGTGAGTACTGTTTCAAAACACTAAATGGTAATGGATTCACTTAAAATAGGGCATGTACGATGCTATAAATTAGTCATCCGCTTCCTTCTGTGGTTTTAGATATGTTTCTCTATGAGCAAGCTGGAAAATTACACAAAGCCATGGAGTGCAAACCAGGGGGATATATTGTCTCAGGGTAATGTACTTAAACTAAAGAGATAAACCATTGGATTCCGTAAAAGTTGCATGAGGGTACGTACGAACCTATACATGAAACCCCTTTTAATTGTAAAAACTTGGAATAATTATATCAAGTACATTCTTACTCCAATATTGCATATATGTGTGTGTGTGTGTGTGTGTGTGTGTGTGTATATATATATATATATATATATATATATATATATATATACACATCTTGAAGCGGTTGTTTAAAATAAAACATTATTTTTGAAATAAGCAACTTGTCATTATAACAATAATTTAGTGTCTCCCTTTATTTGCATAATGTGCCAATAACAATCCCTAAATATGGGTTACAAAAAAATAAGCGGTATGGATTGAAATAAATAACTAAATTTCTAGAAACCTATTTAATACGTGAGATAATATACGGTGAGCAAGTCTCCTGAAAATGTTTTCAAATTGGATTGATTTTAAGGTTATTACATAATGCAAAAATAATAGCATTGAAAGGCTGGTGACATCATTTCCACACATGAGCTAATTAAACAGCTAAATTTAAATAAATTACTTGGCAGCTTCACAGTGCATTTAACGAGAGACAGTATCTGTCAGACCAGGCAGTTCATTAGCGTTTTTAAGAGTCCTCGGTATTTGCTGAAACAAGAGTACAGGGTGGAGATCTTTCCAGTTTTGTAGTCACACTTGCTCAGACAGCAGTTTTCTCACACTACCTAATACAGAAAACATGCCATGTTAAATGTTTTTATTGTCTATGCTTGTGTATGTGACCAGGGACTGTGACTCTTCAATCAATAACTTGTGACTTGTTCAGTGTTAAAAATTAATAGGTTATAAAACAGAGCATTATAAACCGGTTTATAGTTAAACTTATTTACTCTCCTCTATACCGACACTTGTACTTGGGTGGAACCCTCGCTCCTTTTTTGCATCTTTGAATGCTCAGGCAGCACAGTGACTCATTGGTTAGCACTTCTGCCTCACAGCACTGAGGTCATGAGTTTGATTCCTGACCATGGCCTTATCTGTGTGGAGTTTGTATGTCCCCTTGTTTGCGTGGGTTTCCTCCGGGTCCTCCGGTTTCCTCCCACACTCCAAAAACATACTGGTAGGTTAATTGGCTGCTATCAAAAACTGATCCTAGTCTCTGTCTGTCTCCCTCTCTGTGTGTGAGTGTGTGTCTATATTAGGGAATTTAGACTGTAAGCTCCAATGGAGCAGGGACTGATGTTAATTAATTCTCTGTACAGCTCTACGGAATTAGTGGCGCTACATAAATAAATGATGATGATGATACCTGACACAGTAATTAGAAATTAAAGTCCTGATCATAAGGTCGCTTCCTTGGCCAATGTGGAGCCAGCTTTTACTTGTAGTCTGTGTTCTGGATACTTTCCTGTTCTGGCACTCATAGATGAGTTTTGACCAGCAGAAGTCAAAACTAATCTATGGTGCCCTGCTTAAATGAGTCATCCCTGGACAGGGGCGTAGGAACCAGGGGGGGCAGAGGGGTAGTTGCCCCCCCATGATTTCAGTTGGGTGGGCAAAGACTGCGTTTTGCCCCCCTTGAACTTCTACACAAAAGCTTTCATGCTACTTACTGAAGTCATGGTATCTGTTCTAAACTTGTGAAACTTTTTTAAATGATAGATTGTCTTAGTATGACTACCAAATGTTCTTTAATATAGATTGCCTTAGTATAGATTCAACGCAGATTGATTGATTTGTTTATTTAAAAAACTCCAAGTGTTCCGTTCATAAACATTTAATAAATAACCTGTATTGATGATGAACAACTATTCACTTTACGTTTACCCTGAATTTCATGCAGCGCATCCAGTGACAACCATGAGATATAGCAATTTAAATTTATAGCACATACTATAACCAGTGAAGCAGTGACTATAGATTTAAAAATACTCCCAACCAATTGAGATTAGTCTGTCAACCAAATCTGAATAAAAACTAGATTAATGACTATGAAAAATGAAAATTTTTAAAATAAACAATTGAATTTATCTATCTAACAGCTATTGTACTAATTGGTAATTAATATTAATAATAATAATATTTATTTAATAATGTATAAATATAGATACATTTTTGGCCAACCCCTGAAACACTGACAAAAATAGGATTGGGAGTCTTTGTATAGCTACAGTCACTGTTACAACTGTTGTAAAACGAGATACCAAATGCAAGAAAAAGTTTCACGAAGCCCTAAAGTAGTTCTTGCCCCCCCATGAAAATTTTCGCTCCTACGCCCCTGTTCCTGGAATGACTCCCAACAAAGTATTCGATTGGGTAAGGCGGGATTGCGAAACTTAATTTAGGGGATAAAAACCCCTTTAAATAGAGATGGGACGTGTGACAGTTTTTACATATAATGAGCAACATGACGGTCATTCCTTTTGTGTTGTAACAACTGAACCGAGCAGTGCATAAGTCCCTATATAGAACATATATATGGGTGTTTAGTTACTTGGCTCAGTACAGCAGCAGACATCGTCCCAAAGGACTACAATACAGAGAACAGTCAAAGTCATAATTATACTACATGAGGACACAGCTGTCGGCTCACCATGGATTGCTTCCTCTGCATGCTGCACCATAATAGCTTGTAATTGTAAACAGGTGGGGTGCGATGTTGTGAGAGATTACCGGCATAGCATTATAGGGCTCAAATGGGGTTTTCAAACCCTATCTTGTAACTACTAGAAGTGATGGGTGCAGTCACAGTCGTCTCCCGGTGAAACTGTACGTTTTACTGCTCTCCCAGAAGCTCCATGTCCATGAGTTGTTTGAAGGTCCTAGCGGAAGCTTTAGCTACATCTCTGTTTTCCAGAACGTCCAGGCAGAGTAGAAAACTAGCGGAGGTTCCGGATGGGTAGTACAGGTTCCTGCTGAACTGATAGTATAGACGTCAGTGTAAGTGTAGGTGATGTGTCCGCTTTAAATAACGAATACATGTCAATCAGAATTTAAAATAAAAACAAACCTTTTGTGACTGCAGCATCTTTGAGGATAAAAAATGTGATAATCATCATCATCATCATTTATTTATATAGCGCCAGCAAATTCCGTAGCGCTTTACAATTAATAATGCCTCTTCACATGCGCCTGAAGAGGTGTGACGGAGAGGGAGGGGGCTTTCTAACGTATGCCGAGAACAGTAAGAGCACGCTCACGGAATTGCGAGCCGATGAAGACCTGTGCGCAGGTGTAGATACGCTTTCTGCGGTCGGACTATTTGCCCCATCCTAGGCTAATAATGACATTTTCCAGCACTGACTAACCACTTCTGATTTTATGATTGCGATTTCACTTCTGAAGCTGCTGTCTTCATTGATCTTGCATATATTATAGGATTTTGTGTGTCTATTTTACAAAAAAAATAATATATATTTTCATGCATAGGAAAGTTATATCTACCCTAGCAAATCCATTATTCCCTATGAAAACAAATATTTACAAAGTTTTATTGCACTCATACGCTGATTTATGTATGTTGGTGTAAGTATGCCTGCCATAACCTGCTACAGATCCAGATCTGTTTATATCTTGAGCATTTGGCCTGAAATACACCATTTTTGTGTGCGCATTTTTGGCTCGTAAATATAGCCAAAGTTGAGTTCAACTGTGCACCAGGCCCTTAGTGAGCTGCACCAATACTGATAAGAATGCACCTAACCAGGCCTTTGTTCCTCTCCCAGAACATTAATGAGTATGAATATAAGTTCAGGTCACAAATTGTCTCTCTCCACTGTGCCTGCACAAAACCCTCAGTGCTTTTTGCCTCTCATCTAACCTATTATAATTTTCTCAGTATTGTGCAGGACTGAATCTGTTACCGCAAACTACAGACAAACAAAACTCAACAGTATGTTGTTGAAATTTAGGAACTTGAACTGTTTATCTGGCTACGGTTTTATACAGCTGCACTATGCATATTTTTTTATCTACTTACAATTACAGTCACCAGAGACAGTTCCCGAGATATCATTGAAATGTCTCATGTGAATTTGACACCTGATGCTTGTGGCATGCTGAGCACAAGGTTGAAAAGCAAACAATAGGATATTCCATAGAAATTATAGACAAATTGGTAAATACACAATCAGCAGAAGATTGTAACATAATCTTACAGGGTACAATAGTGCCTACTATTACGGCTCTGCGCACTCATACGTTCACACTCACATTGAGTACACTCATGGACTATCTGCGCATACATATATTCACACTTACATTGGGTACACTCATTGACTATCTGTGCATACATACGGTCACACTCACATTGGGTACACTCATGGACTATCTGAACATACATACATACATTCACACTCACATTGGGTACACTCATGGACTATCTGAACATACATACATACATTCACACTCACATTGGGTACACTCATGGACTATCTGTGCATACATACATTCACACTCACATTGGGTACACTCATGGACTATCTGAACATACATACATTCACACTCACATTGAGTACACTCATGGACTATCTGCGCATACATATGTTCACACTCACATTGGGTACACTCATGGACTATCTGAACATACATACAGTCACACTCACATTGGGTACGCTCATAGACTATCTGAACATACATACGTTCACACTCACATTGGGTACACTCATGGACTATCTGTGCATACATACGTTCACACTCACATTGGGTTCATTCATGGACTATCTGCGCACACCTATGTTCACACTCACATTGGGTACACTCATGGACTATCTGTGCATACATACAATCACACTCACATTTGGTACACTCATATACTATCTGTACATACATAGGGTCACACTCTCATTGGGTACGCTCATGGACTATCTGCACATACATATGTTCACACTCACATTGGGTACACTCATGGGCTATCTGAGCATACATACATTCACACTCACATTGGGTACACTCATGGACTATCTGTGCATACATATGTTCACACTCACATTGGGTACACTCATGGACTATCTGTGCATACATACGTTCACACTCACATTGGGTACACTCATGGACTATCTGCGCACACATATGTTCACACTCACATTGGGTACACTCATGGACTATCTGTGCACACATATGTTCACACTCAAATTGGGTGCACTCATGGACTATCTGTGCATACATACGTTCACACTCACATTGGGTACACTCATGGACTATCTGTGCATACATACATTCACACTCACATTGGGTACACTCATGGACTATCTGCGCACACATATGTTCACACTCACATTGGGTACACTCATGGACTATCTGTGCACACATATGTTCACACTCACATTGGGTACACTCATGGACTATCTGTGCACACATATGTTCACACTCACATTGGGTACACTCATGGACTATCTGTGCATACATACATTCACACTCACATTGGGTACACTCATGGACTATCTGTGCATACATATGTTCACACTCACATTGGGTACACTCATGGACTATATGTGCATACATTCACACTCACATTGGGTACACTCATGGACTATCTGCGCACACATATGTTCACACTCACATTGGGTACACTCATGGACTATCTGTGCACACATATGTTCACACTCACATTGGGTACACTCATGGGCTATCTGTGCACACATATGTTCACACTCACATTGGGTACACTCATGGACTATCTGTGCATACATATGTTCACACTCACATTGGGTACACTCATGGACTATCTGTGCATACACATGTTCACATCGAGTACAGAAAGTGGAACTTCACAGCGCATGTCTTGCACAAGAGACATTGTCACCACTAATCCCGGTTTACTGCACTTGGCCTACCTCAATCATTAGTTTGAACTATCCATTTTTCTACCATTACATCTTGTTTTATATAATTCCTGATCGGGAGGTGTGACATGGCCGCTTTCTACATCAGGAATATAAATGCCTCTGGAACCCTGCGGCCTGCAGTCTATATAGCGTATTAGCAGTAGCGTGCCAGGAACTCTGCGTTTACGCTCCCTGCATTGAGAGAAGAAAACGCTGAGCTACTGAGATTTTTGTACACAGCTACCTCCCCAGTCAAACAATACTGTAAGTTAAAATTTGTTCTAACTTTATTTGAAGGTTGAAATCCTTCAATTTCCATTTTTTTTTTTAAATACAATTTATGTGCATTTTGCCTTGTTTGTCTCTTATCTGCCCTTGTGTGAAACAAGGTGTCACTCAAATCAGGAAAGCTTTACCTTGTTTGTAACTGATCAAATTATATTATTTTAACATGCTTTTTGCTTATGTAGTAAACAGTAAAAATATAAAAATAAATAAATAAAAGAAACGTAACATTTCATTATTGATAACGAAAAGCTTTAAGTAAAGTCATTTATAATTTGTAATTAACACACTGCATGAATTAAACATTCTATAAAAGGATTACATTTTGTGTATCTATGTACAATACCTGCAACTGTAATACACGTTACAGTGACCCTGAAAAGTCACATGTCAATTTACTATGTAGTACACAGAGCCCAGTGTTCAGTGTAACAGACAGGTCCTGTTTTTGCCATTCAGCAAATGATAACACCCCACATTCATGGAATGAATATGTATGCAGATTCTGAGATGTTGGTTTACTAAAGTGTTTACTGCAATCCAATGTCACTTATCCATTACTTTGGAAATTATGTTGCAAAACTATTTTTTTTTTGCAGACAGATACATATGGAGAGAATGTACTTTCTACTGTAAATTATAAGGATGCTTTTATACCAGTTACAAATTTCCAAGGTGACTAAAAATTGTAATACTATATACAGTAGGGTGTGTATGTTTCCTTATAATACACAAGTTTTCCTAGTGAACAATTAAGTGATTTAGACATATATTAGCATCACTCGTCGATTATAGACAGATAAATGACAATGCAAACATTCCTGTAAGGGAAAATGTTTGGACATCTATAGAGCTACTACTCAACAACAGTCAAGCAGCTATAAGGCAGTTACAGTACTTCAATAATTTGACATTTTTGAAAACATTATAAGATTTAGATCACAATGGGTCTCTCCCCCCACCCCAGAAAAACAGGATTAGTGCTGTAAATAGATTTTTTCCAACCACGAGGTACACATTTCAAGATAGCCTTTTCTAAATATATATATATATATATATATATATATATATATATATATATATATATATATATATATATATATATGTCCAATATATAGTCCATAAGTTTTGCTTATGTGATTTTTTTTTATTGAAGAAATGGTATTACCGAGATACACAAACAAATCTCTACAATAAAAGGACAAAAGATTTAAAGTTAAGTAAACAGGAAGCGAGAGTGGAAGAAGGATAACCAAGGACCCCAAACCTTGTCGATGGACTTAAGAGTTCTTGAGAATACTAGTCATGAATTCTGTACGTTGGATGTGCCAGACCCTGATAATGATGGTTCTAAGGGAATGATGAATTGGAGGACAGCAAAAATCAATTTCTTGATGTCTAACCTGAAACACGTGAGTTTTGGGCAATTCCACCATATATGGAGGAACGCCAACATCAGAGGAGTCAGGGAGCATTTTTTTAAGCCTCGTTGGGACGTAATACCATTGAAACAAAATGTTGTACACATTCTCTTTCATCTTCACACAAATTAAACTGAAGGTGGCATTATCCCAGATCTCAGCCCAGTCATCATCCAGGACCTCTCCTAAATCCCGTTACCAGGCCAGTTCATGGGAATTATGAATAACTGTATTAGAGAGAGTGAGCTCTGAATATAGGGTGGAAATCAGACCAGGGGGTAAATGTATCGAGCTGAGAGTTTTCTGGCGGGTTTGAAAAGTGGAGATGTTGCCTATAGCAACCAATGAGATTCTAGCTGTCATTTTGTAGAATGTACTAAATTAATGATAGCTAGAATCTGATTGGTTATTTAAACCCGCCGGAAAACTCTCAGCTTGATACATTTACCTCCAGGTGTGGATGTCTGACGCAGACATAGCGTTTTGACAGTGGTTAAGGGTTGTAAGGTAAAACAATGCCTAACTTTGCTGTGGGAATTTTGCAGTTGCAAATATTGGTAAAAATATTAAGTGGGAATATTAAATTTAGATTGAAGATCTGAGAATAGGGGAAAAATATTATCGCGGGTTAGATTATTAAGGTATCTAATAACTCTCGCCTGCCATGGCAGGATGGAACTAGGCCGGAGGGAATTACGGAGAGTTGAAGAGCGGAATCACAGGGGAAGGTTGAGGGGATAAGCCATATGTTTGGGAAGCGTAATCCCATACCGTCAGAGAGTGACAAATTGACAATATTTTACGTAAATCTTGAGGTCATTACCATACGGAGGTACAAGGCCGCCATTAATGTGCTTTCATACAGTACACTAAAATTCTTCAAGATTAAATGATACTAATGTTAAAATTGATCATAACACAAATGCTACAGCAGTATAACTAATTAACATGGAACGAAAATGTCACATATTGTAAAGAAAGGTGCACTGCGCCCTAAGTGAATTTCATTTAAATATATCTTATTCTTAGGAGAGAGAGAAATGGAAAAACTTTGCTCTCAGTGTATGTAGCACACAGCAGCCTATCTTGAAAACATTATCATGCCATGCCACCTCCCAATCAGTATTATCAATGATTGTACAACTTATATTTGTATAGTTGTACCTCATTCATTAACTTATTGGGTATAACTTATCATTGCAATATGTTACCTTGTTAAAGAACAACAATAAGTTGCACATGAGTTGTACTATGCGGTACATCTTAGTTTGTTTTATCCGCCTCTAAAAAAGGCAGATTTTGAATCAATGTTTATAGCTAGATGCTATATGCCTCAATACATTAAATGACTTAGAAAGGGTTAAAAGGAGGACCCTCCCCCCCCCCCATACTATTTGAACTTGCGGTCAGATCATTTTGCATTGCAACAACATTTTTTGGAAACTGCCTGCTCTATTTACTTGCATTCACTGCAAGTGAACACATTGGGGTCAGCGAAATTTCCACCATTGGGGTTGGGTACAA
This sequence comes from Mixophyes fleayi, assembly GCF_038048845.1. Classification (NCBI taxonomy): domain Eukaryota; kingdom Metazoa; phylum Chordata; class Amphibia; order Anura; family Limnodynastidae; genus Mixophyes; species Mixophyes fleayi. The sequence goes on from NC_134413.1 coordinate 16,844,980, forward strand.
AATATAGACAATGGAAATTTGTCAGGCTAAATGCCGACACTTTTCAGTCACTATTCTGGTGACAGCTTGAAAATGTGGACATTGTAATTGTCGACATTCACAATGCCAACAGTAAAAGAGCAATGTCGGGAGGTTTGGCGGCTGTACAGCTACCGCACCCGCTGGCACAAAACAGTTAAAAACAAATATCCAAAATTTTGACATCCAAATCTGTGCTAATTGCTGTATAGCCACCGGACCCACTGGCATTACTCTTAAAATGTGGGCATTGTGAATGTCGACAATCACACTGTGCACATTTTCATGCTGTCACCAGAATGAAAGAAGTGTCTACATTTAACTTGCTGACATTTCCATTGTCTGAAATATAACTGCATCCCCTCCATTGACTCCCTCTCCCATACAACTACAAGCGATCGTTAACCATAACATGTCAAACGAATTCTGTTTGACATGTGGTGTGACCGGCAATTTTTTTTGCAACGCCAGGGCATAAGGGCCAGGAGTTTCACAAATAACGGCAATCCTGGACACTGGACTGAAAATTCTACTATTTGAGGAGAGGAGGGTGCGACACTGCAATTTTATTTATGTGTTGTTTAAAATCATGCATTCAGACATGAAGCCATATATCAGATAACTATTTTTATAGTATTAAATAACAACATAACAAAATGTGTGAATAAACTAGTGCATGGCTTTGTAAATCCAGTTTTCCAGAAGCCCTAACACTGCAGGTTTTCCAGGTCACCAGCGAAAAAATTTGCACCACCTGTGGATCATATGTATATCAGTCGGTAATGAATACACCTGTGCTCAAGCATGGAGAAATGTAAAACATGCACTGTTACGGCTCCGCGAGGAATGGATTTTTGAAAAACCCTGGGCTATAATTCACTTTATATTTAAGGAAATAAATGGACACTTTTGAGTGGCAATTAAATCATTTATTCATACAGATCTATCTGGCCTACATTAGGAACAATTTTGAATTGAAGAGAGATAGGTGTATTTGTGTACACAAGTGATCAACAGTTAGGAGCAGGAACACCGAAATGTGAAATATTTTTTACTGACAATTCAAAAACAATGCACTGACAGTAATTTTATTTTAATGACTCAGGTAAATGTTATACTCAGTTAAAATAACATAGTTTCAATTGTAATCCCTTATAGAGACCCAAAACGTTTTTTTTATTAATGTAGTTTGTAATTTGTTAACATCAAGTGTTTTATTTCAAGTCAATTTTTCCTTAGTCGCAAATTAACCTCTCTTGACAGTCATTGGTTGTCAAGCAGTGGACACTGGAGGTCAATCTGATCCATTACAGCAGAGTTATATTTGTCTGTTCCCTAAATTAGCACCGGCTGAATTAATCTGGGCTCAATAGATTAATGCAAAATGCTTAATTAAAATCAATTAATTGAATTAAGGTACAATCATTCAGCAAGTCATTGTTAAATTGGTGGGCAGACAACTATTAAATGTTCTATGCTATTGATAACCATGTATGTTTTATTTCCCTCTATGGGAAGACTAACAGATGACAACACACCCTTGCACCGTCCCCAGCCAGCACACATAAAGGTTAACATGGTCAGAAGTAATCAACAACTTTATTTCCCCAGCTATCGCGAGATCTTCGCCTCTCACACTGTTGGCAGCGCCACCATTGGGCGGCCAGCAAAGCGAACCCGATTGGCTGGCGTACCTTGCCAATCGGAACCGATCCAATAACCCTGGCGTCGGCCAATGGCTGCCGAGAATCTGGGTAGGCGGTGCCCGCCCACAGGTAGGACGGTCTCTGGGTGAGGGGCTCCGCTCACAGCGCCTCCGTGCTAGAGCTAGAAGGTTCTTGAGGTGAGTAGCGACGCAACGTGATTAAGGCCATTACGTCTCGTTCCTCGAGCTATTTACCGCGTTAATTAACGACAATTAATTAGTAAACGTCTAATGAAACCGCTGAGTAGCCTGCAAACTTGCCCGCCCACCTGTGTGTGAAGCTGTTTATTGTCTGTGAATTATTATTTTTTATTTTTATTTGTTTGATGTCCCCTCCCTCTTAATTATCTCTCTCCGGTTTGTTCCTCAGGTTCCCCGGTTGGAGGGTGTCTCCCGCTTGGTTGAAAGGGTGTTTAAATCCCGGCTCGCTCGGCCCGTGTTCAGTGTTGTGGCCAGCTCTGCGCTGTGCCGTCCATTCCAGCGGTGTATCCATTGCTTCATCCTGCCTCCGTTCATCGCACCCAAGGGCGAGCAGCGTTGTGTTTATGTCTTTATTGGACGAAAACGGTGAGTAGTGTGCACACATATGTCATGTAATGTATGTGGGATGGCGGGGACGCGGCGGGATGTGGATGTAAAATGGCGGCCGCGCCTCGTGACTGGAGGACGTGACGCATGTTACTGGAGAGCGGGTAAGGGGGGGCTCTGGGTTGGGAGCTCGGTGGGAGAGGTAGGTTGGGGGGTACACGGGTGGGTGGCAGGGTGCTGACTAGCTTAGAGTGGGGGGGTGTAAGGGGGGGTCCGTGGAAAGAGGCGACGGCTTGGAGTGTTAGTGCGCATGCGCGGCTCACAGGGCTGACTCAGTACTGCAGTTGTGTGAGTCATGAGGAGCTCTCCCTCCCCTGTGTGTGTGTGTGTGTGTTATCCCCACTCCTGACCCTTCCTCCTCCTCTCTGGGGGTCTGTTTCTATCTATACCTCCAGCCTAGGGGGAGTCCTAGCTCCATGGCTGCCCCTGTCCTTGTGGCACTGCTGTGATACAGGTTCCAGCAAACCTTGCACCGTGTGGCAGCAACGTGTTGCTTATTTATTGTCTAAATAATGGGTTTAAAGTTTAGTGTAAATGAAGACATTTATTTTAAACAGTTGTCTAGGGTACTTACTGATTTGGTTTACATTGAGCCCTGGGTGTGATCTTAGTGCGAGTCTCTGTTTTGTCACATGGTAGCATATGTGAACTCTAAACATAATGTGGCTGAATAGCATGCTGCAAATTTAACATTTTAGGTTTTTTTTTTGTTTTTTTTTAACTGTCTCCACATCTAGTTCTTCAAATTCAATTTATTTACAGGAGCTAAACCTTGACTCATGCTGTTTTTGACTTTGGTGTTTCCTCTAAAAATTGTCATTGTGTGAGCAAATGAACTTCAATAATGTGAATGGTGTTAAACATGACATGCGTCTAAAGTATTATAAATGCCGCTAATATTGATTATTTTGTACTAGTCTTGGAATTGTGCACTATGTATTTTTGCTTGGAGAATCTAAATATTTTTTTTTTCTCATGCTGCTAAGGAGAATGTTTAACAATTAATGGTCTAGTCACTCACTGCTTGTACCCATAGGTTCAAAAGTAATAAGAGGGTAAACCCGGATTTATAAAGGTCCATTTTTTAGCAGATTAGGGGTGTCCATAAGGGTTGAAAGACGAGTTGAGGCTAGCGTATCTTTTGTGCATATCCAACTTTTGGTTCAATAGGTTAGTGTGACTACGCAAAAATGGTCCATTAAGTTGCACACATAGTTATAGCTGTAAATGTGCTACAGACTTCCTGGAGAACAATATGTTGAGATTTGTCAAGGCCAGGCATATCATTAAATCTAAATTTTATTGCAAGCAGTTATATTAAACAGCCGTCTTACTGAGCTAATTGGGTTAAAGGTTGGGTGTGTGTCAGTAATACTTCTGTAGTTCTGAGTAGTAACTCACAATGTTTGTTTTAGAATCCCAGTTTATTTAGAACTACTTTGTTCTATAGTTATTGGCAGTCTGTCATGTTGAAATAAGCGGAGCTGGTACAGGTGACTTCATGTGCAGCTGAGGTTAAAAATACTTTTTATTTTTTTTCAGAGCTGTTGCGCAGCCATTGGTACCTGTATTGGGGAAACATAGCATACAAACAAGAAGCTCACAGCCTCGGTGGCGAAATTATTTTCATGTCAGAGACCGAGAACTCTTGCAGTCGTTTATGTCATCCAGTCTTCTCCAGACAGAAGATACCAAAAAGTTGCAATCAAAGATCTTTTCCCCTTATTGAAAGAGCTAATAATAAACAGAGATGTCTGTCAACGTCAACCGCAGTGTTTCCGATCAGTTCTATCGGTACAAAATGCCCCGTTTGATTGCCAAGGTAACATTTCCTTCCTGTTTGCCAGCCCATTGCCGCTACAGCTTTGGTCATATGAAATTATGTTTAATGTGCATTTCTGACTTCATTGCAGGTAGAGGGCAAAGGAAATGGAATAAAGACAGTAATAGTCAACATGGTTGACGTTGCAAAGGCGCTTAATCGGCCTCCAACGTGTAAGTACATCATATTATGTATTCACTCATATGTTAATTGGATACTTTTTGTTAGAAGGTAAAAGCAAATGGGCTTCTTTCTTATCCCTTAAGACTTGCAATTATGAAGAGGCGTATCATAACGTTCCTGCTGCACAGCTTCCCGAAACATTTATAAGTGTATCAAGGCAAAGAAGTGTTTTGGAACGCTGCCATTGTGCTCTGCTTTATTAGATAACACTTCTTTCTTCTGTACATATTCAAAACTTCCTTCTCATCTACCTTAATCTGATTAAGGGCAGATGAAACAATTTAAAGGGTCTGGGAATCTTGGAGGTCAGGCAAGGTTGAAACCTCTACAAGCTGCACTGTAGCGGATGCTATTGTGACATGTTTGGTTCACTCTGTTTTATGACTTTTTGCATATGTGCTCAATTAAAACTAATTGGCACTAATTGAGGTTACATTGCATTTAAATTGGGTAATCTAGTAAAGCGGCCTGTTTTGTAGCTTGTATGGTTTTACCCCAGATCGTCATCAGTTATTTATATAGCGCCACTAATTCCACAATGCTGTACAGAGAACTTTGTTATATAGTTGATCTGTTTATGTGGTGTCTGGTGGGACCAGATTACTTGAACATTACATCATGTGATATGTTTTTCTGTGTTTGAAAAACACTGACAGAGCATTTATTAAGTTCTAGCTGTTTCCTACTGTAGATTGCAGCTGATTAAATCAATGGCAAATTTTTGTTGACTTTGCTTAAAGCATTTATTACACTTATACTTTAAATTCCTCTTATTTATATATAAGCTGAATTGTTCAGTGGGTGAACGGTTAAGGGAATTCTCTGTAAGATGGTGTATGTAGAAGATACAACGTAAAAACAATTTTTACACATACAATGTCTACTGTTAAAATGCATTTTTGGTTTAAAGATTGAGGTAATCATTAAGATTGCACAACAAAAACAGGTGCAGAATTTACCAGTGATTGAATGGACAAAGCCACCAAATGAACACAAGTCTAGTGAATAAACAATGTGACTTTTTAACAAAAGCAACAGATCAACTTGCATATATTGCATTAAAATTTAAGGTGGACAATTAAGTATTTATTTTGTCCTCCCCATCATGGATAAGTATTGGAACAGAGTTGTTAGCTGTTCTGTATGAACTTAAAATTGTATTGTTAGGGGCGGGGGGAATAAAGCTGAATTTGTATGATAGGTGTGACAGAGGTTTTGGGGTCAAAACTCTTTTCTTGAGTGCACTCCCCCCACCTGAGATGTCTGTACTCATCTCTGCTATAATGTACATTTTGCAATATAAATCCTTGAATTTCGGTTTGATTGTATGCACATATTTAAATTACAAATGTAACTGTTTGCGTTGGGTCCGCAACATCTATTTTTGGATTTGGCTGCAGAATCCTGCTGAAATAATGTGACATCTTGTGGCTTTTCTACAGATCCCACCAAATTTTTTGGTTGTGAGCTGGGAGCACAGACTCAGTTTGATGTTAAGAATGACCGTTACATTGTCAATGGATCTCATGAGGCAAATAAGCTGCAAGACATGTTGGATGGATTCATTAAAAAGTTTGTTCTATGTCCCGAGTGTGACAATCCTGAGACTGATCTGGTAATTTTTTTTTTTATATATATTTCCTTTAATAACTGGACAAGTTTTTGTTTTTATTGACTAATTCTTGTGGGCCATATTGCAATAGACTAGTAATAAAATATGTATTGATGCACTCTGCATTCTGCGGTGTGGGGAGTTTGGGGTTTTGGCTGAGGTGGGCAGCTATTCAGTCAATGTCAGGGCTTAAATGATGGTCATTCTGCAGTGAAATGTGTATTTATTAATGTCTTGTCATTGCAGCATGTCAATGCCAAGAAACAAACTATAGGAAATTCCTGTAAAGCCTGTGGTTATCGAGGCATGCTGGACACCAACCATAAACTCTGTACTTTCATTCTCAAAAATCCACCCGGTAAGTGCTTCATTCATCTGTGTAATGGTCCGGCCATAAGCTGGTATAACTGTTAATGGGTAGTGGCTAGTTTCATTGTTTCTGTTTCACGCTGGCTCCAAGTTTGAAAACTGTATCTAGCTCTGCTTTAACACAAACATCATTTGTAGTAACTGTACAACTGCTAAGCTTTACGAAGCCCTCCTGACTTTTTGCAGAGAACGCAGATGGCTGTACAGGCAAAAAGAAGGAAGATAAAAAGAACAAGAGGCTCAAAGAAAATGGTTCTTCAAACAACGAATCAGCAGTTCTAACAGAACTTAATCCTCCTCATGTGGTAAGTTATATGGAACAGACCAAACTCGCTAAGCCTAATCCATTGGCCCTTTTGAATGCTGTATATCAATTAAAACCTTATAAATGCAGGGTTGAGGTTTGTAGCGTTCAAAACGAGTGTTCTTAAGGATTAAGCTCATTCAGTGGCATAAAGTGGGAAGGCCTACTAAGTTTGTGTGTTTTCAAAGGGGGATGATGATGATGAAGACTGGGGTGAAGATACCTCTGAAGAGGCTATGAAACAAAGAATGGAGGAAATCAGTGATCATGCAAAGGGTCTCACCCTAAGTGAGGACTTGGAAAGACCTGTTGAGGAGAGAGTAAATCTGCTGTTTGACTTTGTAAAGGTAAGCTTGTAAATGGGTAAAATCACATTGTACTGACATGACTGCTGGGCTCCATCTAATCTTCTGTTCTCTTACAGAAAAAGAAGGAAGAGGGTGTTATAGAGTCATCGGACAAAGAGATTCTGGCTGAAGCTGAAAGACTTGATGTAAAGATTCTGGGACCTCTGGTGTTAACTGAAGTTTTATTTGATGACAAGATACGAGAGCAGATCAAGAAATACAGACGACATTTCCTTCGTGTAAGGATACTGTTAATTTTGGCTATTGTGCTGAGATCAGTAACAGGTTAAATGCTGTACAATCGAGTTGTTACTCCTATCTGGCAACTGAACTGGTGGTGGCTTCATTAGTAAATTATGAGTGACCTAGAAGTTTTAAAAATCCATGCATAGGGTAGCAGTTCTTCATCAGTCTTCCACTCTTAATACAATGTATGAAGTTCATTTTCATTGCTTGAGTCTGTAGAGGATTGTTTGTTGGCCTGTAGAAGTTGATGAAAACTACTGTGAAAGTGCTTTCTTAGAGCATGAAGTGCACATTTCCCCACAGGAGCCATGAACTTGATATTGTCGGAGAAAACTGCCGGGTTGCTTCACTCATACTCTAGTAGCAAATCTGTTAGGACTTCCATGGTTTTGTACCAGTGCCTGTATCGCCAAATAGCCAGCCCCTGCATTTTGGTCAATGCGTTCCCTAATATCTCCAGTCTGTAATTGACTTTGATTACAGTAGTGCTAGATTTATTTTAGTGGTCATGTTACAAAGCAAAGTGTAGCTAATTTTTAGAATGTCTTTATGTGAACAGCAATCACCTAAGGGGGGATGGTATATTGGAGGCATTATAGAGCATGTGGTAGCTTACACACCTGGGACAATGGATGTTTAAAAACTGTTTATACTCCAGTTTTATTAGGTTGGTAATTGCAGAGATTGCTGTTTAAGTTTACAGTTCATTGGTTTATCCTTCTGCAATACTGCCTTGATTGGGAAGTCGCTAGTGGTTTCTTGTAGAATACTGCACCAAGTGTATAGCTTCTTGTCTGTTCAATGAGCTCTAGTGAACAAACTTCTCTTTTTGCCCTCAGTTTTGCCATAACGACAAGAAAGCACAGAGGTATCTACTCCATGGTTTTGAGTGTGTTGTGGATATGCACCAGTCACACCTTCTTTCCAAAATACCACATACCTTAAAAGAAATGTACGATGCAGATCTCTTAGAAGAGGAAGTGATCTTCAGCTGGGCTGAGAAGGTAATGTGGAAGCTATGTGAAATGGTATATTGTGCCAATTTGTATAAACGTCTGATAAAATATTCTCTGTACAGTGCTGCATAATGGGGATTTGCACTATACAAATACTAATGGTGATATTTGTACTTTAGACTTGAATTAATGATTTGATATATTCCATTGTGTGGTAATTATCCTTAATAGGACAATCACTTAATAGGCCCTTGTCCTTAATTTTCCCTCTGCTTGGTTTTCTTAAACATTGTAACAATGTCTTTGCATGTAACCTAACTAGCTGATACAAGAGCAAAACAGTCAATGTCTCATTCTTCAGTAATGTTAAACAATCTATAACTGTTAAACATTCATATAGCTTGTGTTCATACTGTGCACTCACTAATGCAAGGTGGTTTTCTCCTCTTAGCCATCCAAAAAATATGTCTCTAAAGAGCTTGCCAAAGATATTCGAGCAAAGGCAGAGCCGTTCATTAAATGGCTGAAGGAAGCCGAAGAGGAGTCTTCTGGTGACGACGACGATGATGATGAGAATCTTGAGGTGATGCTTTGTTCTGCAGACTCATTACTTAAACCATAACTCATAACCATTTAATGGGCCTTTCTCTGTTGATATTAATAATATGAAAGTGTAGTGATGGACTCTGGCCAGAACTGCTTACACACAAAGCACCCCAGAAGTGAAGGGATAATTTGCCCAACTGCAGTATCTCCTTAATGAAGTTATATGTGACTCTCTCGTGTGAACTTATTAATTATGTAACTTTTTTTTCCCACAGGTTGTATATTCCACTTCTGTGAACGTTCCTAAAGTGGAGACCGTGAAGTCATCTGTTGAAAAGGACGATGACATTGATATCGATGCCATTTAAAGTGAATTTGCTTAAAGTAGTTCACTTCCAGCTTTTTATGCCTGGAAGGCAACATGTATGTGATTAAGCTGTGCTAGCTGAACATCATGCTACGCTTTTGTATGCTTTAAAGTTTCTTTCTACTGTGATTTTGGTCTTCAATAAGCTTCACTAATTAAAAAGTGCATAAAGAAATTATCAGACTTGGTTTTGTCTATAGCATGTAATTCCATTTTAAATTCTAGTGTTTACTGCCATTTATACAATTGTGAATAAAGGTTTTGTTTTTGGTCACTAGTTCTTACTTTAATGATGTGAACACTTGGACCATCTTTGATACAGCAGAGATGCAACTTGGGAAAGTAATACAAATCCTTAGTGAAGTTTCCCATCTGTTACTATAGTATTAGTGCTTCAGTGAGGAGGGGCTCAAGAATCTGAATGCATTTTAGATTGTGCTGCATAGTAGCTCAAGGTTAGAAAGATGGGCCCCATTCCTCCCCTCAAAATTTATAAATGAAATGGGAAGAGTCCATTCTGTATCCATGCAGTCAATTACTGTGTGTATAAAAAAAACACTAAAATATCATTTTAGTGTGTTACTAACAGGCTCGGACCTCTGCTGGTCACCGTCAGTACTGCTCTGCCCATAGCACAGGGTGGAGATCTGACACTGAATCCTGGGGCTTTAAATTACAGCCACAGTATCTGAGCAATGCATTTAGGCTATATTTAAGGGCATACTAAATATGGGGGGGGAGAAACAGGACTCAAATACTACTTGAAAGGTAAATGTTTATGTTTAAAGTGGGAAGACCCTTGAGTTGCTTTCGAAGGATCTGGACTAAATGTCCTTGAATAGAGAAATTACTGCTTTAGGTTCAATATAGAAGAAAAATGTAATTGATTTGGGCAGGAAGTTGTGACTGCTACTGTATCTTAAATGGACTACTAATCGGTAAGTGGTGTAGTAGAAGCCAGTGTCCAAGCTGCAAGCAATAATAAAAGCCTGAATTGCCAAAGCTGGTCATTGATTCGCACAATGACAGTTTGTCAGTAAGTCATCTGTGTTTTGGGTGCCTTTATGACTTTTTGTGTACACCCAAAGACATTCTCCTTATATTAAGAGAAGCAACAATGAGTACAGGTTTTACTAGGCCCACTTTTTAGGACGAGAGGAAGTATACTGCTTTTACAGGCACTGTTTCATTACACCTATCACCACTCCATTTACAGCAGAACAGATGTGTAACATTTTTGGGTTGATGAATGACTGGAGGTATTACGTCTGTTTAATGGCAATATTGATAATTAGTAACTAAATGACACCTAGAATCTAGTTGCTATAGGCAACATTTCCACTTTTTTTGAACCCACAGCTTAGTAAATATACCCCCTTAGCAGACTGTGATGTATAGTGCAAGACTATCTGGAAACGTCACAGATTGGACACTCCTGGACCACTAATGCTGCGCACTGTCTAGTAAGTAGTATCTTTCCTGCAGTCAAAAAATAATTACACACTGGTTTTCGGTAACAATCAATTATAAGAAAGTGCAAGAATGTCTGTCATATATACTGGTTATGGGGTAGAGCTTTGTGTTGTATGTTAAGACAAATCAAAATTGACAAACATTAATATGTATTTCTAAAGGGCAGCAAGTAAAGTTCAAGGAACAGCTGCTGGCAAGTAATGGACTTGCTGAGTGGGAGCCAGGTCTTGTGTTTTGGTTTTGTGTTTTTTTTTTTTTTTTTTAGATATCTTATGGGGGAGGAGCAGAGAAATACAATAGCGAAGATGACCAAAGTGAAGGAAAAGGTCTTCTAAACAGGAGATAGTAGGTTAAGGAATGGCAGTGGAAGCTAAATATGTTGAATGGATAAAAATTAAAGAAATGGAATGTAAATGGATATTATGTGTTGCCCAGGGTTTCTGTTATAGAAGATTGTACCACGTTATTAATGTCAGTCATGTGTTTCATACGCTATACATAAGTTTCTCTTCAGAATGGCAGCAATAGAGGGAGACCTTAGGAATCCCAATCTGCTGCCAGCAAGCAGGTGGCTGTCAAGATAAAGTAGTGCATAAGTCTGATGTTTTGTGGCATCCAGAGGGGCTACAGGAAGTAAATAGAACATAAGGGAGAGTGGAAGGTCAAGTTGTAGAACTTAGTATATTGAGTCTCAAGGCTTTCCAGTAGATTGATAATTAGTGGGAAGGATCACCAGATATGTGGAAATGTAGCAGGAGCTGTGCAACCTCAGAAGCATCTGGGGAAAATCTTGCGTAATCTAGAACATGGCACCAACAGTAGTGCACTTTGTAAGCATTTGCATTGATCTTTACACAAATGGAGCTGGTACCATTGCAAATATTTGCCCATTCCTCTGGGGGTTATCCAATCTAATTCCCAAGCAGGTCACCTGACAGATCAGCGTACACTGTGGAGACGGGTAAATTTATCAAGCTGCGGGTTTGAAAATGTGGATTCTAGTTCTCGTTTATTTAGTACAGTCTACAAAATGAAAGCTAGAATCTGATTCGTTGCTATAGGGAACATCTCTATTTTTTTTCAAACCTGCAGCTTGATAAATTTACTCCTTAGCGGAGGCCTGCATCATGCAAAGTGATTGAAACGTGCTCTGTGGTCTTGCTGTAACAGCAAGACTTGGGATGTGTGTAAGTTTCAGATTTGCAGGAATTAACATGGAATGCTGAGTGAATCTTGTAAGTTGAGGGAAAAAGTCAAACTAGTTAAATTGTTGAGAAATCAAACACCATCTCCCAGCAAGGGAGAGGGGAGTGATGGGGCAAGGCCAGGTGGAAAATTGAGGTTGCTAAAGATGGGGACCGATTGTGAAGGTTCTGGAGCAAGGGCATAAACTCTTGTCACAAACCAATAGTGGCAATGCCAACTTGGTAGAATTTGACTTGTCTGGGTGTGTGTGCTAGGGTACACTACATGACAGTGAGGGCAGCATTAGCTTCAATCACGTTTTTAGTGGGGGAGGTATTCCATTGGATGAGTTCAGCAGCTTGATAATATCTTACGAAATTTGGTATTCCCAGCCCTGCCTCCTTGTGAGGGGATTTGCAATATTTTCAAGTATATTCTGGGGTGCTGTTTGGCCCAGGTGAAGGCAGAAATTATTTACAAAATTGTAAAAGTTTTCGGGCGGCTTGACATAAACGCGTCCGATCCAATAAATAAATTGCGTATTCCAGCGAGCGAAGTCATTCTTTATATTGAAGGTTTCTTATTTTGATCTGTTCTTTGCAATACATCTTCCCTTGCTGTCCAAGGCCAGATTCTTAATATGACAAACCACACATGCATGCAAGCCACATCTGTATTTTGAGGTTTTTGTCTCTGGATACTCTCGCATGAACGGTTTTCCATTTCTGTTGCCATAAAATAATCCTTAATTACCTATTTTGAGCATATCAAATCATGAGGGGAAGAGCAAGGATTAAACCTTCACAATCTTAGACACAATCTGTCTCGTTATTTATTTGTTTTATATTTACATATCATTTATAATATCGCAAACATATTCCAAAGCAAAAAAAAATACTTTCCCAGTGTACATTCATATCGGACTAAAATAGTCTATATATCAATACAAATATAATATTCACTGGAACATCGCCATCTGCTGTTTAAAAATGGAATTGCAATAGCTGTTATCTCTTTCTAAGCTTGTGGATGGATCTAATATACCAATTTCTAATTCTGGATTCATGGACTAACAATACTATATTACACAGAAGAGCCTTTCTATTGTGTTGGCTGGCCCATGCAAGTTGTGGTCAAGGCCACAAGAATTTTAGCTGTTTGGAAATACAGATACAGAAACAGACCTAAGAGCCAGGCCTGATTTTCTACTGGCGGAGTCTGTATCCAATGGGCTCCATGGCTACCACTGGGTGGTCAATTTGGACTGATCTAAGGGCATACTTTCTAAACTGCAGGTTTGAAAGGTGGAGATGTTGCCTATAGCAACCAATCAGATTCTAGCTGTCATTTTGTAGAATGCACTATATAAATCAGGCCTGTCCAACCTGCGGCCCTCCAGGTGTTGTGAAACTACAAGCCCCAGCATGCTTTGCTGGTAGACAACCAGTTGATAGCTGGAAGGGTATGCTGGGACTTGTAGTTTCACAACATCTGGAGGGCCGCAGGTTGGACAGGCCTGATATAAATGAAAGAAAGAATTTGATTAGTTGTTATAGACAACATCTCCACTTTTTCAAACCTGCAGTTTAGTAAATATACCCCCTAGTCTTATTTGCATTGAGAACCAACATCTCCAAGGATTGATGATCATACACATAACCATTGCGGTCACCAGTTGATCGCTAGGAACAATTAAACTTATATTGAATATACTATCAGCCAGAATTGGCTTTCGAAATAGTTCTATAAAACTTGCACCGCTAGATCCAGAGTTAAAAAAATATTGCTGTGGTGCCCTTACCCAGCGGAGTTATGTTAAACGTCAGTGACACTGGACACACAGTCGCATTTGACAAGAGATGGTTATGGAGTCTTTCCCTAGCACTAGCAGCCACGGAAGACTATATACAATGTGGGTAACCCCCTCTTGCACCCCAGTCTGTACATGGTGAGTGCAGAGGATCTATGTCTGTTTTTGTTTATACAATGTAAGTCCAATGACTCTTGCACCCCATTCTTTACATTAATTCCAACTTGTGTCAGGTGAGTCCCAGGTCTCCCATGGCTGCTAGTGCTAGGGAAAGACTTGCCTTTAAAAGCTGTGTGCAGGTAAGCCTTAAGCCCAGATAAAATAGCATAGCATTTGATCATGTTAGGACTGACCAGAATGGGAAGACTTTGGCGTGAGTTGGTCAGCTTAACATATATTGCAATATGTGGAACTAACATTCCCTGTTTTTAATATAGAACAGTATTTAGTACAGCATTAATTTTGTGTTTGGAGAGTGCAGAGTATCCCTGTTTTGTTAAACTGTCCCCAAACTCAGCTCCTCTAACTCAGTAGTAGTAGTAAATAATTTATTCTGCAGCATGCTCAGAATGCTTCTATCTATCTACTGTTGTTTGAAATATACTGGTCCTGATTCATTAAGGAGCGTAAATCATCATCACCATTTATTTATATAGCGCCACTAATTCCGCAGCGCTGTACAGAGAACTCATTCACATCAGTCCCTGCTCCATTGGAGCTTACAATCTAAATTCTCTAACACACAGAGAGAGAGAGAGACTAGGGTCAATTTTGATAACAGCCAATTAACCTACCAGTATGTGTTTGGGGTGTGGGAGGAAACCAGAGCACCCGGAGGAAACCCACGCAAACACGGGGAGAACATACAAACTCCACACAGATAAGGCCATGGTCGGGAATTGAACTCATGACCCCAGTGCTGTGAGGCTAACCATTGGGCCATCGTGCTGCGTAAATGATGGACACGCTGCATATTTTGCGCACAATTACTCTGTGCATGCCCAGAACTGAACCATGAGCCAGAGAACGCAGAAACGTCCAATTCATCGTCGAGCGTAAAGGACTCTTACTACAGCTTACGATTTTAGGGGCGGAACGGGGAGAGGACTGGGCGTATGTATGTAGTAAATGTACAGTAAGTGAGTGCCAAGCTCGAGTGCATGCAGCATGGTCGGATCCAATCTTTGGGAGTTCTTTTGTGACTTGATACTACACTTATGTATTGGATGTAGCCTGCAGTGTTTTGTCTGTTGGCGAGAGTGCACCTGGGCTCGTATTCATCCACATACGTATATTCAGACCTGCACCTTGTTAAATACGGACATGCGTATACCCAATGTATGTGCGTTTTTTTAACAACACATATTGCATTCGTTTTGCATTTGTTAAGGAATCAGGCTCACTATGTATTCTCCAATTCTTATGACTTAGTACAATGCTCTAAATTTAGAGTTATTGTACTCTTATGATGATTTTTCCAATCTGTTTCTCATTAATAGAAATGTATTTGTTTTTTTATAATTGTTTCTATGCGTATGTCTTTCCTTGTATTGTTCTTTGGAATTCTTTGAAGGATTTAAATAATAAAAAATACTTTCCTAAATCTATTCATCCTCCAATCTTGTTATTTATGATCTCTGCATTCATTTCCATGTTCCAAATTCTGACACACATTTTGTAATCTGTGTTGTACTATGGTTGTTATGTCTTATTTAAGTCTGATCACTGCATCAGGTGTGTTTAATAAGATGGTTCATATACCACAGTGTGATGTAACCTGGGGCAACCAATCAGATATTTGTACTAGATTAAACTAATATTTGATTGGTTGTTAATTGTTATATCATATATGTGATATTTACATCATGTTATTAAATACAGCTTAACAGCAGTAATTTGTAATGCTACAATTCACAAAAACTGTTTTTTTTTCATCTTTGTGATATCATGCACTATCCTTTACCTTTCAACATGGTAGTTTTTCTAGAGATGGCAGTTTGCAGGTTTGCTTTGGATGACTGCAAGGTTGGATTGTAGCTTTGTAACATACTGACCTAGCTGTAGTTTTGTGCTCGCTGCAGCGTAGAAGTGCAAAAATAAGATTTTATCTCCCCATCCAAGATTTTTAAATTAGCTACAAGAACTGGCAATAGGTCTAGCTTCAAGGCACAAAGTATAAGGCTGGGTACATACTACACTACAAACGACTGTTCACCCCTATATCACATTAGTGTGTACGCTCCATCGATGAATGATTAACTTTCCGAAGCTCATCGTATCATTTGATTTGATTGTTAAACCGGACTAAAAATCTTGTTCAACGATGGAACTATGTCGTTCCAACTCTGCAGTGTGTATGCACTCAGGACCGGCAGAGTCCATAGATCTCTATGGAGTGTGCAGAGTCAAGATCTTTTCAGCTGATGGTTATAACACATGAAGAGCACAGATCTAATGGTAAATCTTGTAAAACGTGTATAGTATGTAACATGAAACAGTATGCTGATCGGAACTTTTTTGTTTTCCAGTCGTTGGTAAAAGTGTTAGCGATATCGTATCGGGAGAATTTTTCTGTATTGTGTACCCAGCCTATGTGTCATGCAAAAGGCCGTGCTTTAATATCAGCTTGGAAGTAGCATTAAGTACCATCCGCTGTGGGCTGGCATTTGCACATCCGAGGCTTGTAGAAGAAGTACCTCACTGTAAATAAGGCAATGTAATGCATATTAAAAATTCCAGAAATGACACTTCTAATAACCACAACTTCATTGTTCTTGTATATATCTTAATTAAAGGGATTCTAACCCTAGAGATTTTCTTTTCTTTTTACATTTGTCTAATGTAAATATTAAAAGGTGAAGATATTCCTGTTATAGACCTATTTTCCATGACGGTGCTAGTGAATCATCATCCAGAGTTCAACATTCAGTAAAAAGTCCCAATAGTACCTTTATTTCATTTTAGAACTCTCCTGTCATTTTTATTTTGGTATAATTATACGCTCAGAATACAATACATTTAGGGCATGGCCTAGTAGAAAGGTCTCTGTAGGAAGCCCTTGGTGCTGCACAATGTTATTAGTGGGGCATGACAAGGTTCTGAAAGAATACAAGTATAACAGAGAACAGACAAATAACTAGCAGACACCAACCCTTGAGTTTGTTCGAGGCCGGCACAGAGGCATAACAAGAATTGAAAGAGGATGAAGTGCACTGGGGAACCTTAATTAGAGCACAAGCGCAACATACGAAATCCACTGTAGATATTTTCACTTCTGCTTAACGGAGATTTCTAAGAATGATCTGTAATATTTCCAGGAATGTCCAGTGAATATAGGGTCATTTTGTCAGGAAGAGTCCTTAGAGAACAATTGTTCTGTTTGGTATTACTACACGGCTGAAATTAATATATGCAAGATCTAAAGATCTCTGTGGGTAGCTGGATCAAAAGAGCATCTTCCACTGAGATTTTGGTTTCTGATCTGAAGTTAAAATGAAATGAAAACAAGAGAAATCATGAAGTGTAAATGTCTCCATTCTTTCAAGGCCAACTTCACTTGCAGATGGCCCTGGTGAATTTCATAGACAATGCAAAGAAACCCTATCTCTGTGTGCATCTTTTTAACCTCCTCTAGTTTCCACATCTCTTCTGAGTAAGTCTTTTATAAACTGATACAATGTGGTTCCTAGACATTTTACTTATATTGTTGAGCATATATTCTCAACTTTGAGGTCTTTTTCCTAACGTAAAATTAGAGGGATTTTGGTAACGGGATCTACACATTCCGTACACCATTTAGAAATTGTGGAGACCTTGCCATCTGCAGAGCCTAACGCTGAGGTCAGGCGAGGTAATACATCAGGCAAAGTTCCAGGTTGGCCGCAAGTGATTAATGAAAGTCTAATCTGGAGATATTTCTGACGTTCTGCATTTGGAAATTTAAAAGGTGTTTAACACTTGCTAAAGAACATAGACAGATCTTCCAGTTTTGGAATTCCAACATCTACTGTTTGTGTTTTTGAAGTTGGAGGTTTTGGACTTTTTCCTGCCTACAATTTAAAGAGAGAGATTTTGGAATGGGAAAACATAGAAATCTTTTTTTTTTACTTATTGAATTCATCCCAAACAGCTGATAAACTTATGCTTGGGTAACATATAGCTAGGTTGGAGTGGAGGAATCAGGGTGTCCATAGTAGGAGTAAAGATCATTGTGCAAACACTAGGAGTCTCCACATCTACCCATACTTTGGCGCCCTTAGGCAGAGACCAGAATGCATAGACAATTTTCTATAATGCAAAACCGTAACATATTTTCATGATATTATTGCATAATGTTTATAACAGTGAATAAAAAGGGGATGGGAAGATGCAAGGTACAATACATAGGATTGTATAATAAGAGATTCTTTAGCTACAATGATAAAGGTTCTGGGTCTGCTCGGCAGAGGATCTTGAAGGGAACGGCTAAGGTTACCCAAGGGAAGCGTCACTTTAATTCTCAGGGGGTGGGGATTTAGGATGGCTTACCTGGGTACTTCTTTGTGTAACAGACCCGATATCTCATCAAAGGCATGTGTTTTATTGTGTAGAAAGAAGTTATTTTCTCCATGCATGCAATATGCCAGACGTGCTTCTTAAAGGCCAAGATGGACTTGATTGATTCCAATTTTTGTCGATTAGCCCTTTAGCCGCTGCCAGTAAGTGGGAGACCAGTTTTTGGCTTTATATATCCTGGGGAGGTTGAGAAATTAGGAAGCACCAGGGATCTTTCGATATCTGTTGTTCTAGCATTTAATTGACAATGGAGTGTACTCCATTATATGAGACATGAACCATAGTTCCCCTGTGAACTCACACCAGAGAGATCAGAATTTCAAATGATGAATAATTGATGTTTTATCATAACTTTCTAAATGTAGGCCATCTATTCCACCTGCCGACCATGGACTCTCCCAGATGCTGTTAGGTATTTTTGCTTTCCTCTCTCCTCATATAAAATTAGAGATACTAATTTTCATTCCTGAATGCAATTTTTTAGGGACTCAAATTGTGATGGTACGAAACAGATAGACGAGCCTGGGTAGGATCAACATCTTGACTGTTGCAATGCCCCCCAAACAGTTATGTATTTCCCAGGACCACAATTATTTATTAATGTTTAGTACAAGTGGGATGGGGGCTTTTATCTCGTAAAAATCCTTGGAGACAGTTTTTTTTACCCAAGTATTTGAGAGATTTGCTTTCCCATGCATATTTGTATCTCTGTTATACAATCTGCAGAAGTGGTGATGGAAAGTGAATGGAGAACCTCTGTTTTGGTTGTATTTAATTTTACTAGATCTGTCCAGCAGTCAATGAAGACCTGCCAGAGAGGTTTCAGGGCCAGTTAGGGAGCACAACATGCCATCAGTAAAGCACATTTTTTGTTGCATGCTATGGATCAATAGCCTTTAATAGCTTGAGAAGATCTAATCACTTCTGCCAGGAACTCCACTGATAATGAGCACATTTTAGGGACGAAAGGCACCCTTGTCTAATGCTGTTAGTAATATAGAGGCGCTTAGATGAAGAGGTCACAGTTGAAAACCCTATCAAAGGAAAAGGGGTACAATGCCGGTTTAGCTTCCAGTATTAATCCTTCAAAACCAAATTTCCAGAGGGTTAGATAGGACCATAAGAGGAGATCAAATGAAGATAGATGCCAATGTAATTAAATTAATTATTCTTTGAGTGTATAGCTTGTCTGCCATGAATAAAACCAATTTGATTTATGTGAATCAGTTCTGGAATGATTCTTTGTAAACTATTATCTATGGCATATACGTTTTGAAGTCTGAGATTAGTAATGCAATCAGTCTATAACCTGCATATATGGATGTGTCTTTACCTGCCTTTGGAATAGTAATTACTTCTAATATTTCTCAGGGAAATCTGGGGGGTAAGTGTATCAAGCTGAGAGTTTTTCTGCAAGTTTGTCAAGTGGAGATGTTGCCTATAGCAACCAATCACATTCTAGCTGTCATTTTGTAGAATGTACTAAATAAATGATAGCTAGAATCTGATTTGTTTTTCAAACCCGTCTAAAAACTCTCAGCTTGATACATTTACCCCCTAGTGTGAGATGAGAGCCTTTGAAAATGATTTGTAAAAGAGATTTGAGTGGTCATTTGGTCCAGAGACTTTTAAAAGGCCAGAAAATGATTTGGTTGCTACATATAGGAATTGAGGTACATCAGGTGAGATGAGGAAATTAAATATTAAGTTCTCCGTTGGCCAAGGGATTTTTGAATTGTCTTTTAAATTATTAATAATATCTTCAAATGCATATCCTATCAGTGTTGTATTTGTTTATTTGACTCCCTTCAGTGTAACTCTACAGGATAGTCTAGACCTGGATTTCAATCTTATGGTCTAGTAATTTATCAGCCTATTCCCTTTAGTATAATAAAGCTGCTTACGTCTGACTCAAGCTTTTTCAATGTGAAACATGTTGAGGTCATTTTATTCATCCTGCAGTTTCAAAAGTTGCCCAGTGGCTTGTTTGGTTAAATTTCCCTTCTGAGACACTTCCATTTCTACAATCTGTTTATAGGGATCTGTATTCTTAGCTTATTTTATTTTTTTAGATGAAAGTTTAGTTCTACCACTTTCCCCCCTAATCACAGATTTCAATGGACATCAATGAATTTCAATGCCAATATCTACTGAATTGTTGAGTTTGAAATAGTTATCAATGGTTGCTTGAAAGGACTCCAAGGGGTATATGCATCAAGCTGTGAGTTTCCGACAGGTTTGAAAAGTGGAGATGTTGCCCATAGTGACCAATCAGATTCTAGGGCCTGATTCATTAAGGATCTTAACTTGAGAAACTTCTTATTTCAGTCTCCTGGACAAAACCATGTTACAATGCAAGGGGTGCAAATTAGTATTCTGTTTTGCACATAAGTTAAATACTGACTGTTTTTTCTTGTAGCACACAAATACTTGATAGCTTATTTGTACACTGAAATTTAAAGTTGATATTTGTGTACTACATGAAATAACAGGCAGTATTTAACTTATGTGCAAAAACAAAATACTAATTTGCACCCCTTGCATTGTAACATGGTTTTGTCCAGGAGACTGAAATAAGAAGTTTCTCAAGTTAAGATCCTTAATGAATCAGGCCCCTAGTTATCATTTATTTAGTGCATTCTACTATGGGCAACATCTCCACTTTTCAAACCCGCCGGAAACTCGCAGTTTGATACATTTAATTCCAAGAGTTCATTATGGATTCATTCAGTCTCCATGATTGGGGTTGGTGATTGTCTACCATTTGGGGTCCATGTTAGGCATATAGGGATGTGGTGAGACCACATCATGGAGTGTTTCTCAATTCATTTGTCTACCAGCATCAAATCCATTGTAGTGGTATGTGGGCAGCAGTTAGTTGTGGCTGCAGATTAGATCAGCTCTGTGCCCACAAAATCATCTTCTCACAAATTTTAAAAAAGTCATTTTTTTTTTTTTAAAACTGGTAAATTTCAAAGTGTGCCAAAAAGTGTAACTACACCAAGGACCAGGTAGTTTAGATTATCTACCGATTTCCGTCTCAGTTCAGCTGCTGGACTCAGTGAGTTCAACTGTCATTAATGTTAATGGTCATTGCTGTTGCCATTTCGGTTCCTCATTTGGTAATCTCCATTACCTCCTTGGTGACACCGGCTGCCACTGTACATGAGGAACATAAGTCCTGGCTATGTTTCCTGCAGCAATATGATACTAAAACACCAAGCTACATACAGATACTCCAAGCTGGCAGTAACCATGCAGCATGAACGCAAAGGCCTTCGTCAGAACCAGAAGAGGACGGAGGATCAGGTAAGATAAAGAGGAAGGAACGATTGACAATAGATGACTGTTTTAAGATTTCTACAGTGACTAGTTCAAGTTTCATGTCTTCATCTTCTGCTGTCTCTCCTTGTCCCAACCGTGACACATCACCGATATCTACACAGAAATGCCAGTCGACAATACTTGCTTTATTTTCGGTGTCTGATAATGCTAAGGCCTTACAATAACCACACACACTTTCCCGACCAGCATCTACAATTGTTATTACGCTACTTAATGTATCAAGTGTTCCCTAAATCTCTTAGATTGGTCAGGGCCATCATTAGCTTCTCTTTCACATCATTGTATATAAGTTGTTTATACTATAATGTCTTCTGTGTACAGAGCTGCATAGTAAGTGCACGTTATCTAAATAACAGATAATAATAATAATAGTATATCCATGCACATGAGACAAAAAACACATGTGAGACACATGTGTTGAGAAGCTTCCTGTGAGTACCCTTTGTTGAGTGCCCTTCAGTGGTGAATATCTGTTCACAAGAACATACAGCACGGTGGCTAAATGGTTAGCACTTCTGCCTCACAGCGCTGGGGTCATGAGTTCAATTCCCGACCATGACCTTATCTGTGTGGAGTTTGTATGTTCTCCCTGTGTTTGCATGGGTTTCCTCTGGGTGCTCTGGTTTCCTCCCCCACTCCAAAAACATACTGGTAAATTAATTGGCTGCTATCAAAATTGACCCTAGGCTCTGTCTGTCTATGTATGTTAGGGAATTTAGACTGTAAGCTCCAATGGGGCAGGGACTGATGTGAATGAGTTCTCTGTACAGCGCTGTGGAATCAGTGGCGCTATATAAATAAATGGTGATGATGAAGTTATGATCTCAAATTAAGTCTCCACTAATGACCCCTTTCTAATAAGTATTAACCAAATGGTTTCTGGCTTGGATCTGGTTTGTGTTTGAGTTAACTACTAAGGTATAATGTTGAAGGTGCCTATAAGTATCAGGTAATGCAGCTTGTGGACCTTGCTATCTCTTTACTCAAGACAAAAGAAATCTACGAAATAATGTTGTTACTCCAGTATGTGTCTAGGGGCTATACACCACACAACGGATAATGGATCGTGTTTGTCTGAGAATTGTAGGGATTTTAATGCAGCAAAATGCATTTCCTATATTCCCATGACCCCTTCTTTGTGATATTGAAATTACTGACTTAATTCTGAAAATAGCAAATTATGAAACAATACCCATTTATACCTAGACACTCAATACAGAGATTTTTTTTTACAGAATGACATCAACATTGCAGAACTTAGCACAAAAGCATATGAATTATAGTGCCCTCTTACACTGCCAATATCGCCACATAAGCAAGTTGCCCTAAACATCCGAATATGGCACTGCCATTAAAAAAAATGAATGTGACCAGCACTGGAAGGGGTCCCGTAGAGATAGATGTTTGCTCCCAATGCCCCAAAAATATAGGGTGACCTCCTTCAGTTTACTTACAGATTTGTTGCAAATAAAATCTTATATAACTATTTTGGTAAGAACATCTGTCAAAATGATGGACTAGCTGTATCGAATGAAAGAAAAATTGCTTTGGTCAATTGGCTTTGCCAGCCTGCAGAGGAAAAATGTTCCATCTCTGAAGAAATTTTATTCCCTCATCCGGGGAGAACATTGTTGCCAAGTGGCTGCCCCATGACATCAGGGGATACGTCTATCAAGCTGCAGATTGGAAAAAGTGGAGATGTTGCCTATAGAAACCCAGCAGATTCTAGCTGTCATTTTGTAGAATGTACTAAATAAATTATATCTAGAATCTGATTGGTTGCTATAGGCAACATCTCCACTTTTTCAAACCCGCAGCTTGATAAATTTACCCCGAGTTTACCTGGAAATCCCCATTTATAGATGATGTCTGGCTTCCAAAATTCCCTGGAGACCTGGGCAAATTCACATCTCCTGGAAATAACTGCAATCCTGTTAGTGGGCTCTCCTGTCCTGTTCTGTTTACTGTAAGATCACGTTTAGAGGCCTTAATGAGGAGCTTCACAAATAACTATTGGGCAAAGGGCTTGAAATCTTTTGTGAGCACACATATTTCATATATGAATATTTTTAATTTAATTATAATTATCATCTTTAATTTATAAAGTACTAACATAGAAGTCAGTGATGTACATTGAGCAGATCATGATATAAATAACATACAGTGAAATGAAACAGACGGTAAAGATTATCCTGACCAAATGAGCTTACAATCTAAGAGGTAGGGGAACCTGTGAAGGGAACACAGGCTGATACGTGTCACATGCTGTCACTGGTGTCCACTCTTCACTTACTGGGCTGGTAACCAGCTGCACCCTGTCTGATGTTTATTGGTGGGCATGCGGCACCTCCAGGTGTGTTCTGGTTTCTTGGTGCTTCATTGTATGCTTGTGTACCAGGCCCTTGCTAGTCTGATCCATCTTTTCCATACTGACTTGGCACACCGCATTCAATAGTTACCATTTTGTCACACCAGAGGGCAGCGCAGCAGTCTGTCAACTGCGGATCACCCAGCAGTGCAGCCCAATCCTGCTTGCAGCGGGTTAATATAATATGTGTGACAGGGTCGGACTGGACCGCCGGGGTCCGGGCTTTTCCCCGGTTGACTGCCCTCTTCGTTACTGGAGGGAGCGGGTAACTTAAAAAAAAAAAAAAAAAAAAAATATTCACATGACCGCAGCGCTCCCCAACTCCTCTCTGCCCTGTTCTCACTAAATGTTGGGCGTGAGGTCATCACGCCCGACGTTCAGTGAGGAGTGGCGCAGAGAGGAGTCGGCAAGAAGAGAGAAGACAGAAGAAGAGAAGAAAGAAGCCGATGGAAAAGGTAAGTGTAAGAATGGAAGCAAGGGGGAGTAAAGGCATCATGGCAGAGAGTGAGAAGGGGCAAAGGCAGCATGGCAGAGAGTGAAGGGGGCCAAAGCAGCATGGCAGAGTGTGAGAAGGAGCACAGACAGCATGGCAGAGAGTGAGAAGGGGCAAAGGCACCATGGCAGAGAGTGAAGGGGGGCCAAAGCAGCATGGCAGAGTGTGAGAAGGAGCACAGACAGCATGGCAGAGTGTGAGAAGGAGCACAGACAGCATGGCAGAGAGTGAAGGGGGGCCAAAGCAGCATGGCAGAGAGTGAAGGGGGGCCAAAGTAGCATGGCAGAGTGTGAAGGGAGGCCAAAGCAGCATTGCAGAGTGTGAAGAGGGGCCAAAGCAGCATGGCAGAGTGTGAAGAGGGGCCAGAGCAGCATGGCAGAGTGTGATGAAGGGGGGCCAAGAAAAGGGGGGGAGCAAAAGCAGCATAGAGGGCGCAGTGTGATCATAAGGAGGCACAGGATGGTGATGAAGGGGCACAGTAATGTGTGTGTGTGATGGCACAGCGGGCTTGTGGCAATGTAATGTGTGTGTGGTAGGTGGTGGCTAACCAATGGGTGCTATTTTGTTTGTGGGGTGATGGTGGGGCAATTTAATTTTATAGTGGGGACTATTAATTTAAGATGGGGGGGTTGGGGGCTATTAATTGAATGTGGGGCTGAGTTTGAGGAGCATGAGCTCTATTTATTAAATGTGAATATGAATTATTTAATGCCAGTGACGGTTGCGGGAAATAGGTATATTTATTATACATAAATGCTATTAATTTATTGCTGGGGCTGTCTGGAGGGAGGGAAATAGGTTTATTTATTAAATGGGAATACTATTACTTTAATGTTGGGGCTGGAGGAAGGCCTAAGTATTAATTGTGGGTCCTACTGATTTAACGCCGGGGCTGGTTGGAATTTTCTAAATGTACCCATTTTTCCCCCAAGTAGGGCTCCCAACATTCCAGGATCCAGACAAGCCGCAACTAAGAAACCAGCAGCCACAGGTGGTGACAAGAACAGGTAGTCACAGTCTGTCAAATGTTCTGGGTCTAGCGGGACAATCACGATTTTTGGTGACTGTTCTGCCCAATCTAAGGGGCAGGTCAAGACTGTGTACTCTTTATATACACACTACATTCTTTATATACTACACTATAGTGCTAGCTTTCCTTTGTAGGCTGACCACTCCCCCTCTAGTGTCTGGTCTCGCCTCTTTGTTGGCTGGCCACACCCCCTCTGGTGGGCCCATAGTGTTGCAGTCCCCCGGTGAGCCCTTCATGCCCCACTCTGACACTGATGTGATTTCCACAATATCACATCTCTAAAAATATGTTGTGAAGCTCACAACTTGTTTGCTTCAAAATAGTTTTGGATAAATTTGTCCAGGCCTGCATTATACAATGTTGAAGCTTTTCGGATAATCATACCCTGGGTCCCAAATAGCAGATAGTCCAGGCCTATTCTCTCCTACCTGCCGGAGTACACATATTACAAGCAACCAGTGCTGTCATTGGCTGCACTGGTTGCATTTTTATTATTCGTAAGAACCAAAGAGTATACCTTCCAACTTTTCAAGTTGAAGAATCGATAAAAAGTGCTCACGCCCCCATGAAACAGTAGCATGTGCAGGAGAAGAGCACGTGTCACGAACATATCCTTTCTCCGGATCAGATGCTCTGTGCTGCCCCCTGTCCTCTTGCCCGGAAAACACCTTTTCAATGCCATGATGCCATGCACCCCTGTGGCACGTGCTTGTGACACCCATTGATGCCTGCTCTGCTATGCAGATGGGACATATGTCCGAACTTTCTGGCCCGATAGGGACAGAACTGTCCTGATTGGGATGGTGGGACAGAGCCCTGAAATCGGGACAATCCATCCTTATTCGGGACACAGGGGAGGTATGCAAGTGACTCACAGACTTTGTTGTAGAGTTGGCAGGCATCAGGCACCTGATACTGTTCACCGTCAGATGACTTTAATTTATCAGTGTGTAAATGCACTCTTGCAACCTTTACTAAATAGATTGTTTTATCCCTCTAGCTTTCCTCTGTGCTTTTCAGCCATGTATTTATATTATGAGTTGTTTCTTTATTTTATTTTTTTGCTGCTCTGGTATAGACATAGCTCCATTGTGCTCTCTACATTGGATGCAATTGTATTCAAAGAACATCAGTGATTTATATTCCAGCTCAAGGAACGTAAACAACACTTATCATAAAAAGAAGTGGCTAAAAAGCACAGGAGGAAATACAAATACAAATCAAAATGCATTGCATATTGTAAGAGTTCTGGGAAGGGCATATACAAGGTAATAAAATAAAGGCCTCTGAATGTGGAAAGAAAGATGGGTATCATTCTAAAGAATCAAAACAAGACAGTGAGTTTCAGTTAAGCCTTTTAGCACATGTGACACAAAGAATACATGTTTTTTATTTTCCTCTGTTGCATCAAAACCATAAACCAGGAATCTCTATACTGTGTGTAATTGTGTGCTTAGAGTCTAAAACATGTGTAGTTAAAAAATTATAAGGCGTTGCATGTCCCAAACCGATGCTCTGAATTACAGCTTTACACTTGTGATTTTTTTCCCTATGCACGTCAAGCTTCCTGTCAGTAAGCCAGAAATCACAGGGAGCCTTTGCTGATAACAGAGAACAATAGATATAGACGCCAAACATTTTAATTTCTGAAATGGTATGGGAAGTATTTATAGCGACTGGATTTACTGGAGTGCTGCCCAATGACAGCGGACCGAGACAGCTTGATTGGGGATGGGTTGAGAAGGCAAAAAAAGGTTTGTGACATAATTAAACACATGCAATTTTTCTTCCTGCTTCCTGGTCTTAATGAGTGGTTCCTAGTTTGCTGGTAGATTTAATAATGATTAACCTGACAATGTGTGCGTTCATAATGCACTAATCAAACATTTATGGTAGCTTGTGTAAGCAAAAGAGGCATCACTTTATTAATTGAAAAAAATGTTTTGTGCTGGTGTATTAGCTAAAGAAAGTAATATCTGATCTCTGTTAATCAATATGATAAATCAAACTAGTGATTTATTTCCAACTTGCAGAAGTACCTGGCATTGCCCGGATTTAAATCTTCAAGTTATTAAGTTATCAATGAATTGGATGTAACTGTCAACATTTTAAAAATTATTAGCAGCTGCCATACAAATCCATCCAGTGGAAGGCCCTGTGTCAAGGTTCTGCCCAATGTACACCAACCGGAGGTCCGACCACTCCTTTAGGCATCCCAGACCAATTACCACCCCTTTGTGAAGTTTTCATCCAGATCCATCTAGTGGAAGGGCCAGAACAGGCTCCCCCAGTCAAAATTCTCCCCAGCATAAACCAACGAGAGGTCCGACTGGGACCTCAACCTCATAGCATGTCATCTGGGATCCAATGTTTTCGCCCAAATCCATCCAGTGTAAGGCTCAGAACAGGCTCCTCGGGTCAAAGTTCTGCCCAATGTATAGCAACGGGAAGTCCGACCGGGATCCTAACCCCCTTAAAACCTGGCCAGGATCAAACTGGACCACCTCGCCTTGGTTTCATCCCAATTGGTGCAAGGCTGTCCGAATGCATAACCGGACAGACAAACAAACAAACAGACCAATGATTTTAATATATAAGATTATTAAAAGTCCTTAGTCTTTGAGATGGTACAATGTACTGAAAAGCAACATATTAACCATGGTAATTACTGACCAGATAATCCTCTCATGTTACCATTCTCATATCACCATTGTAGCTGTTACTGACTCAGGGAGCAAAATGGTAATGGTATTTAGATTTAAAGCCCTCTTATATAAATCATGTTTATTATGTATTTTTATAAAACATAAACATTAACAAAATAACATAAAGCACCTAAAAGACAATTTTGTATCCTGCACAATATATTTATAATATGAAAAGGGTAAATTACATAAAGACATGCTCTCTCATCTGCAAATATTGATATTTAGCTAAGTGGCTAAATCGCTTTATTTAGCTTGTATTAAAATATAACTCCCCATTTACGTACAGTAATTATTTGGAAATTATTAATGTTAACTTTTCTGTTAAAAAGCACTTTAACAACCCTGTTTTTTAACCTATTTACTTTTGATCTGGAGATTTTATTAGACATGAGTCTAAATAGATAGCAGTCTGGGCATTCACATCACCCTCTCTTTCTTACTCACTATAACAGAACAATCCAGGCAGATTGTTATTTGTTTCCACTTTGTTGCAACAATGTTACTCCACACATTCTGCTGTACACCCTTAGTTCTACAGAGAGGCATATAACTTGTAATGATATTTTTAGCAGATTTTGTTGACCTTGTACAGCTCTTGAACATGTACAAGGAATGTGGTAGGGCACTCAAGTCCCTTTCTACATTCAAGCCACTGCGGATAAATTGTAGAGCGACATTGGATGCTCTACGCAACTAGGTCTGTTACACAATAATTTGGGGGTTAAATATTAATTTAAAAGGTTCTGTATTAATTTTGGAGATCAGCATTAAACAAAGCGAGGTGAAATTTTACAAACGGTAGCAATTCAGCATACATATAGGGAAAAATATATAAAATTTCTGCACTACTACAACATTTACTTATCAAGAGTAAATGAGACTTCAAGAGACTTCAATTTGTTGATCACCAATAATATCCAATTATCTTTATTTGTCTGCTTACTGGATATCTTCTATATTTGATCCTTATAAGGACAGTTTTTGAAGATCAAAACTCCAAAAAGGAAAATTCCGCATGTACATGTAATAGTTTATTTTTATTTAATCATCTGAAGAGAGAATTTCTCTGCTTTCTTTATATCCTGCAGGATCAAAAAGTTTTGGATATCCCAATTATATTTACCAGCTGGTGATAGATAGATATATTGGGTTACATCACAATATATGTATGCATATACATGTTTATGAGGTCATGTGATTTGTTTTTAATTGAGATTTACCAGAATCTTTATTTTATTTTAGAAGAGCTAGTGTATACACAGTTTATGCCATACCACAATTAGGTGGCTTTTTGTATGTGATACATGCATCTTGTACAGATTTCTGAGATTTTATTATTAAATTCCTATTAGGTACTTCTGCACAACTCTCTGTTTTCCTTTTTGTTATCAATTTGTGGAACAAAAAGGGTCTACCTTTGGAGTGTTGTACTTTGATTTTGTGACATTTTGGGCCTGATTCACATGTTCGGACGCAACCTGCACGCAGTTTGCATTTAAAAAATGAGCACAGAACTTAAGCATAGTTCCGACCGCATTCAGATCGAAGTCATTCTGAAGACGTGTTTCAATTTGAATCTGGGTGTAATTTACGCTCTGCCAAGTGCAGGATGATGTCACGCCCGACATTCAGTGAGAAGCGAGGAGGGAGGAGGATGCTGGGTCCTGGGCGCCGCTGGTAAGTTTTTTTTTCTCTTCCTGTCCACGGCACGCTTGTGACAGCGCCGCGGCACCCCTGGGACCCGCGGCGCACAGTTTGGGAACCTAGGTCTTAGAGGAATAATTTCCAAGGTGGTAGATGCCCTAAAATAAATCAGGCCAAGTGCAATTGTGAAAAATACTTGGGAGTTGAAATATGTGTCCATATTATACAACTTGAAATCAGCTCGTCACAAGTCCCACGTTGCAATTGAGAGCTGGAATTTTCCAAACTATAATAGTTGTTCATATCCTAGATGTCACCTTTAATTGTATCAAGTGTCAGGGAGTATAACAACAAGTGATTCCAGCTGCAGCAACACCTTGCTAATCCCATTATACTGGAATCCCTATCTTACACATACCCATTGCATGCGGAAACCAATGAAACTGACATAATTGAAACTGGTTTCACCATGGAATCACAAAGACAATTAAACCATTTGTAATTACAACATTCTGCTTAATTAAATAGACACTACCCTGGAACATATCTTTTGAAAAACAATGCTCCTTGAATAAAACAAGAGTACCTGTGTCTGAGCGATGTCATCTTTAACGAGGATGTATCACCAGGGGGCAGATTTAGAAAAAATGAAAGGTTTGGTCAGGAGAATGGCTACCATGCCAACTAGCTTTATTTGGGCAGTAACTACTGTGCTGCGCAGTGCTCACTCCTGGCTCGCTGCTTTACATAATATCAGTTCTGGAGACCAGTGAGCAGGGCCAGCGCTACTACTAGGGAACCTAGGCAACGGTCTAGAGCGCCAACATTTGGGGGCACCTAAAACACTGAGGGCTTGATTCATGTTTCGATGCAACATGCACGAAACTTACATTTTAAATAAAGAGCACATAACTGGAATGCAGTTCTGACCACATTCAAATGCAAACGAATCTCAAGATGCGTTTCGATTTGAACCTGGGCGGAAGTACACTCTACCTAAACTTTACTTGCCATATGCAGACAGGCAGCACAGACTGTAGTATACATCAGAGCACATTAAAATACAATTTTTAAAAAAGTAAAGTAACAACTCTTAACTATATAATCCAGTGGTTCCAAAACTGTGTGCCGTGGCTCCCTGGGTGCCACGGCGATTTCACAGGGGTGCCGCGGCCAGGGCCAGTGGTAAGCAAGGTAGGGGGCTACTTGGTAGTTATTTTGACTTAGGGGTGCCTTGGAACAATTATGGAGACCCTAAGGGTGCATCTGCGTAGGCATGCCCTTGGCACACCATTACTGTACATTGTCTATGTTATTCCACCCCTTCCCAACCCCTTTCCGCTCTTCAAGTTGTAAGCATTTGTAAGTGCCATGTGTTCGGACTTGAATTGCATGCATTGGCGTTCATTGGCATAAAGGGGATACAATGTCCACTCGGACCCCTCTACCCATGGTGAATGAACAGGGCACGTAAGTGGATGAATATCCTTCATTTGGACATCCCCTGTGCACCCAGTGGGCAGGAGCCCCCTCCTCCTCCCCAAGTGGTTGTCTGGTTTTCCTTGTTTGTTGTTGGTACAAAACATCCCCTCTGAAATACTCATTTATTACTGGGCATGTATCTTACAAATCCCTCTCCTAAGTGAACGGAGAGTAGCGGATATATTTATTCTGCGTGATTAATTTTACACTCCTTTCAGAGCAATCATTATCAGACAGGGGGTTTACATATCGTTATGGCCAGATTTAACACAACTGTAAAGATGCAACTTAAGGTGAGATTATTTTGCCAAGTTGCGAATTCATCAACTCGATCATTAAATTGGTCAATATGTCTATATTTTTACGACTAATCGCCAATTTCAAGAAAGACCCTTTCCTGTAATGTGAATTGGTCATAAAATGTATAATTTTTCCATCACAGCTTTCCACAATTATAAACTGTTTTGTGAAAGCAACATTTAATGTCTCGGCAGAACGGCAGAGGTGTGAAGTCCGGGAATCCTGCTGTTCATGGCAATACTCACCTTACTGGCACATCTGCAACACATTGTTCCACTTCTTCAAGGTGCAGGGGATTTTACGTTTCAGCGCTGCCGACACCTTGCGTCGACAGCCCATTCATTGGCCGACTGCTCAGACATCCAATTCGTATTCTCAACACCTGAAGTGTCTCAAACTTATCTTGCTGCTGTTGCAGAATTCTCCAAGAGGCACTGAGGTGAGTACCACCAGATTGGGAGCAGACCTGCACTCTGAACCCCTGTTGTTCTGCTAGTTGTCGGGGGATGAAGCAATTGATTTTAAATATTCACTATGGGTGGAAATATTCTTTAATAATGAAACACCTGTCCATCTGGTGACAACTTTGATAAAGCCAGTATATAGTTGTCTACAATTTTTTAGCCCTTCTTCCATCCCTCTTTGTTTTAGGAGATGTTGGGGGGGGGGGGGGGGGGTAGTAAGGAGACATAAATCATATCTGGTGGGGTTGACTGGTGATGGAAAACAAACTGTCAGGCGCCGCTCTCACACCATGCTAGATGTCGGGAGCGGACGCCTGACCGGGCCGCCGGACACCCGTCCTGTTGCCTAGCAACGGGACCTACTTCAGAGTTCGCAGCTGCGCATGTGCAGTGCGCGCGTCCCGTTGCTAGGCAGCGGGACGCATTTTCTCCGTTTCATCGGCGGTCAGGAAGCACCTGACCGCCACAGTACCATTCAGGGCTAGTGCCCTACTATATAGAGCCCCTCATTTGTCTCCTCAGTACCAGATTATTGGTTTCACCTTTCTCCAGCGTTGTATCCTGTTCCCATATTCCAGCTTCCTTTTTTGTTTGATTTCCGGCTTGTTTCTGACCATTCTCTGTTCCACGATTTAGCTTCTACGTTTACTGGACTCTGACCCTTGGCTATCCTCTCGACCATTCTCCTGGATCACCCTTGTGTACCGCGCTCCCGTTTGGCTACGACCCGGACCGTACGACTACTCTTGCAAACTCCCGCTGCATTGTTAACTAGCTTGAAGGACCGCGACCTGCGTGCCCCACGCAGCCAAGCCCATACCTCCTTGCGGGGGTCCCTGGTGAATACCGGGGGTACGTTAGACTCCGCGTCTTCCTGCCTAGTAGAGTCAATACCAGTCAGCGGCATCCCCAAGTCATATCGTGACACAAACTAAGTTGCACTATCAACCTCAACCCATAGCTTGCTCTGAGAAACCTGAGGCCTAGTGTCCACTAGCCTTTTTGCATTAACAAATGCATGTAAAAATACAAATGAAAACTAATTTCAAACATAAAAACGTTTCACATGTGTTTTCTGCTGGCATTCTGAGGTCACTTTAGGCTTTCCCAAAGCGATTAACGGAGCAAGAAGCCTTTGTAAAAATGTAATGCAACATTAGTAAAAAAAGAAACAGGAGTGGGTATGGTGTCACTGCTGGAAATATGTTCTGTTTTCAGACCTCTTTACAGGTGTCGTACTAGAGTTAAAATCTTTTATTTTGAAAGCTGACAAAGTGATATAACATAACATTTTATTTTCTGTCACAAAGAGTAGCAGAAAACCAGAGGGAATGCAGCTCCCTAGTGGTAGGGAAACCACGATGTGTGACAGATTTAGGCGAACTGTACCTGTCTGATAATGACGAGTCGAAGACATGGTTATAGAACTGGTTTTTGAAAAAAACACCTATTGCCATGATTTAACAATAAAATCTTGCCGAGATTGCTGAGTATACTGGCTGTGGTCGGTCTCAGGGGATGTGCACATGCATGACCCGGCTATCCATTTCACACATGCCTCAGACTTGGGCTTTCAGTTCCACTGAGCGACAAAAGAAAATATTTTTGAAAGAATTATCATTTGAAAAAAAAATGCTTTATTTAAATCAGTAATAGCGAACCTGATACACACCAGTGGCTGCATAGAAAAGCCCTCTAACCTTCAAAAGGCTACGTATCTACCCTTAATCTTAGTCAAAAATTAAAACAATACATTTAATAAAAAAAAAAAAAAAAGAAACACATATCTGTAATAGCATATCAACAGGCATTTTAAACAAGTGTTACAAGTTATAACAAACAACTCTAACAATAAAGCAGGAAGGAGCTGAGGCTACAGGTGAAGGGTCTGAACCAACCCTAGTCTGGCCGACTATTGCCCATCTCAGCAAAAAGCATCCTTTTATCTTTTTCTGCTATTGCGACCCTGAGATGGTGATAGAAAAATTGTGGTGATACATGTACTGCAGGGATCCTTCTTAAATAAAATGGGTGAGTCTTATCACCGGTGGGGTTTACAGGCGTTAACCCCATTATAGATAGGGTGAAACAAAAAATGGTGCCCTATCTGTTGTCCTCAAATGCTAGCATTTCTGAATAAGGACTTCACGAGAAGACATACAGGCTAAAAACTATACTTACCAACTTGACAAAGTTGGTTCCTGGGAGAGGTGGGTGTGATGGGGGCGGGGCTCCAAAATTTGCGTCATTTTGGACCCGCCTCCCGTGACGCAAACGCGTCATTTGACAGCGGGGGGCGGGGCTAAACACCACGATTCACCGGGAATCGCGGCGTTTTGGAGCTAATTCTGCCCGTACTTCCTAGTGAAGTGGGCAGATCTGGGATATTGCCACACTCTCCCGGACATTCCGGGAGAGTTGGCAAGTATGCTAAAATCAGGACTGTCCGGTAAAAAAAAAAAAAAAAACTTTGGTGGACAACCTGTGCCTTTATTTTACACATACTTCAGTGCTTTTTTTTCACTCTCCTGGAGGGCGCTGCACAATTTTGGGTCAGCAATTGCGCCATTTCACCTCAGCATTCCAAAGTGACGCGATTCACAATGAAACGCATCACGGAGGCCCCAATTCCAAGCGGGATAGCGGCCCGTTCTCCCCAGAGCCTGGGAGACCTACCCAAAATATGGGAATCTCTCCATACATTCCAGGAGAGTGGGCAAATATGAGTTTACACTCTGCATGAACTACAAGCCCCAGCATGCCCTGTCAGTACAAATACATGGGCTAGTTGGATATAAAGCCTCCATGTCACTATGCCTGCACTGTCTGCAGAACAGGACAGTCCCAGGCACTTACACCCTACTCTACAGACACTGAGACCTAAGTCGCCCTTAGCAACAACAACTAGCCCGTGCTCCCTCCCGCCCAATCAGCGCTGCGGACACCGTCGACGTCACTTCCGGCGACTGTAGGGCTAGGCTATTAGGATCCGTCCGGAGGAAGCGGGTCGGCCATCTTGGATGGTATAGTAGGAGCACGGAGGGGGCAGAGCGGTCTTGTAGGGGGGTGGAAATTACACTGGAAACCGCCCCCCAAATGTTAAGAGAGAGAGAGTCCAGGAAGCGAGAGCCGGGCACGGTATACAGCGACGGCGGCGTAGCCTGTGACCCGCCCCTGTGTCAGGCTGCCATAGCCTGGGAGCCTCGCCCCAGTGACATCTCCTCTCACCCGGGGCCTGTGTGACCTCCTCTACCCGGTTATATCTGGCTGATGGAGACAGTTATCTGAGCCTAGGCACCCGCAGCTGTGTGTAAATAATGAGCCCCTGGGAGCCCAGAGCTTGTCTGCTGCGGTGACGGACGGCGGCGGCTCAAGCTACACATTGGGGGATCTGACTGTAACCACTATCACCCCCTCCCCATCGCCCCATCTCTTCCTACAGTACAGGGTGCTCACAAGGGGATACAATGTCCACTCGGACTCCTCTGCCCACGGTGAATGAACGGGACACAGAAAACGTAAGTGGATGGATATCCTTCATTTGGGCATCCCCTGTGCCCCCCAGTGGGCAGCAGCCCCCTCCTCCCCCTCCCCAAGTGCTTGACTGGTTTTCCTTGTTTGTTGTGGGTACAAAACATCCCCTCCTGAAATAATAATTTATTATTTAGCTAATCATGAGGACTTTAGTACCAGGTGAATATTTTATGGTCATTTGGAGAAGATGGGAATATTGTGTCTCACCCCCTTCTTTGTGGTCCCAAAATTTTTGTGGTTTAGTCACATTGTTTAGATTTTAGGATATGGGCCCTTGTCAGTTTGGGAAATGTCTAAGCAACCCCATTGCTGCTAAGTGAACAATGACACTTGTGTGTCAAATCAAGTTTAGATATATTTTTTTTGTAACCTAAACATTTTATAGCCAGACATCCTCTTATAACATAAAATCCAACTTTATAACTAATTTTTTATGTAAAGGTTTTTTATTTATGTGCAAACCTTTTTATTGGGTATGATTCTCCCCAAATCACTAGTTTATGGCGATAGTCAAAGTGGCATAATGGGCCAATACTTTTTACTACACTTTTGTTAAAATGCTGTCTGGCAATCAGGTGGTGCAAGTAGGGTTTTTTTTTTATGTGACTTTGCTGCATTTTCTGTTATATATGATGACTTGTGTCAATTCACATGCATGTACCATCTTTCAGTGATTCCTTTTTGCTGGTGGAAACCATGGCACACTGAAATTCCAGTGTCATGCCTGTAGTTCATGTACTATAAATTGTTGCAAGCAGCTTCCTATTGACCAGTCCATGGGAGGGTGGCTGTGATGACTGCTCTGATTTTACATAATGATATTGCATGTAGTGATGCACTGCAGACATATGGAGTTTATCATTGTATATATTTTCGTACATGATGGTTGCTTGATAGTAATACAATTAAATATTTACATAAAATCAGGTTCTTTCATTTTACTTCCATATGTATTTGTAAAATACCAGGTTTTCAGTGCACACTACAATAGAAAATTTGGGTATGTGTTTTGTCTTCTGTTACATTTAAGACAGCATCCCAAAAATATAACTGCATTGATGCTTGTGCCTAAATGTAGTGGTGATCGGATATCTTTGTTTTGTGCCTAAATATGCTGATTTAATTGGTTGCTTTCATTGTTGTGCATCACTTTGATAATTTGACCATTTATGCGCTTCTATGTCCCTTGTCAGTGTATGGCCACTGTTTTTGATAGTCCTTCAATCTTGTCTTTAGTGTTGTACTTTTATATGTACATTGTACTGGCTTTTCAAACAGAACTCGTTCTCAAATGCATATTTCCCATTAATGCTACAATTTTTGCTTGTTCAACTGTTGTGTGATGGTTTTGCCTTTGTAGTTTTTTGTTCTAACTTCTTCAGGACATGGATCTTATTCCTACTTAACTCAGTTTTTCATACTGTAAGGCGTTGCATATGTCGTCTGGAGTTATACATTTTTCTTTTACATGTACAAGATTTTATATACTTTCACTTGAAAAGGGTTCCTTTTGTTATCACAATATGTCTTATTGTAGAAATCGCACATGCTGTGTGATAGCTGACACTGAAGAGTCCTGCAAAACAATTCTATGTTGAATCTATTAGACTTCTGTGGTATTTTGAAAATGTTACTGGTTGTCTGTTTTTGATTCCATCGTCGTTTATACTTTTATAAAAAATGAGAAAACAAACCTCTGCAGTACTGATACCTGGTACTGGATTATATGTTTAGGTCTGTTGTAGAATCTCTGGTTACAATGCCTGTCTTGAGCTGGCTGTCAGGAAATGCGTCAGTGCTTTGTGGGGAGAGCTTTGCAGATGACGATGTCAGTTATGCATCCCACAGACTGAAGTAGGCACTGCTTTGATAATCTCCCCCTGCTTTTTGTAACCTTGTATATTATACATAGCCAGACAAATAGTGAACATGAGCTTCAGCTTGGAATTTGCTGCACAATAGTGATTGTCAACCATAATAGAGACACATTCTTAAATGGAATAAACCTTTTCACCGAGCCACTGGCAGACAGAGATTGATATTCAGTAGAAACAAATAGAATCATTAGAGTAAAGACGATACAGACTTTTGGGTGGTGACTACCTCTCCTGTTCACACAGATCGGATCACAGGAAGTTGGTTGGAGGGTATTATGAAGATTGCTTCTTTTTTTTTTATTCACTATTCATGTACACTCTGTAATGGTGAAATGTAAAATACAGTCATTATTTTTTGGGATTAGAGATAATATAAATATTTTCTCTTGGACAACGGATTCAAAATTAAAATGAGGCTATTTCCCATTACTCATGTTTTGCGGTTTTTGAAACCTTAGATGTGTTGATAGGACAGTTTTTGTTTTTTTTTACACAGGAAGGGGCTGCAATAGTTACTTCTGTCCTTTACTCAAGCACCATCTTTTTGTACTACCAGAGTACTCCTGAATCTCTCTCCTCCCTTCTTGTTTGCATACTGACTGATAAAAGTAAACGCTTTGAGGAACAAAAAAGCGAGTTTGACCTATAGTTAACTATTAGATGTGATTTCCAGACGACAAGTGCACTTTGATATCATGCTGGTCACACATGGCTAATTGGATAGGTGAATTGAGCGCCAAAAGGACGGAGCTGCTAGATTTTCTTTTGTTGTTACCTAATATAATCACTCTTTCTTCATGCAGAACTGCTTGTTTCTGGGCCACACACGGGTGATTTTGGGTCTGCTTTGTTGTAAAAGTCTAAGTCGACTTTTGAAATGGTTTCTTGTAGCAAGCAGAGCACTTGTTTGCTGTACTTTAAGATTAATCTTTAGTTTTGTAATATTGTGTATGTACTATATATGCATGTTTATCCATAAAAAAAATGGTATAAGAAGTTGTGTACCATGTTGTATTGCCAGATTATTGACTTTCCAGACTAGTATACAGTATATATGTCTTCCCTTACCTATTGTGGGAGCCTACTTTGACGTCACTTGAAACAACCTAATTCGTAAGCAATGGTCCTCTCTACCACAGTCCAGTCATAATTACCAACATATTGCAAAGGCATTATACAATGTATATATAAATGGAGCCTAATTGTAATCAAAGATATGCAGTGAAGCTTTTAAAATAAGGAATTTGCTGTGTCATGTAGAGATGGAGTTGAATAGTGCTTGTCCAAAAGAGAGGTAAAAATCTCTTTAGTCTTACAATGAGGTTCCTCCGCAGCACCACTCAAAAAGCTCCATGCTGTAGATGTGCACATGGCAAAATACACACTTCCCATTTTAGAGAATACCCAGAAGGGTACCGATGTAGGACCAAAAGGTCAACTAAACATAATTTGTCGTCATTGGCTATGTTCCATTACTTGAATTTACCAATATGTACAGAATCTCTTACATTAGATTACGTTTAAAAGCCAGCAACTTTTCGTATTCTGAAGGGTGCAATGGCCAAGCATTATTTTTAGATGGAGAAAACTGCATGCTTTGCAGATTTAATTAAATATACACTCTTTATTTAAGGTATATTATCTAGTACAGAAATAAACAGCCTTTCCAATCTTCTACAGTCTTAATACTCCATAATGTAACTGTAATAAATGCGTATTTTAGTTTATTTGTAATGACTGGTTTTGTGACTGCAAATACCCAATTATGAACTATACTCGCTGCAGATGTTAAAAGACAATTGCATCTGCGGTCAGTCTGGTGTTTGTAAAAACCTGTGTGTGTGTATACCGCTCTTGTCATTGTTATCAATATAACAAGTCCTTTTCCGCACTCCAAAACATGGCTAAACCTGTGTTTAGGTGTTCCCTTATTGTACTTCAACTTTGCCCTTTTTTATTTATTACAGTTGACTTAAAGCAAAAAAAAAATAAGCAACTTTTCATGAATCAGACTTTTATGGCTGTGTTTGGGTAACCTTTTGTGTAGAACATTCATGGCAAATAAAGTATTGGCCAATCTAATATTTCATTTTTAGGTGCCTCTTCCTATATGCCTTTGTTCTTCAAGCTGGGTACATGCGGGAGATGAGGTTTGCTGGGGGGAAACAACCTGTAGGCAGTCAGAGCACTAAAAACTCTTTATTATTTGGCGTCTAAGATTAATGTGCTAAAAGCTTATGTTTCATTTTATTTATTTTTTGTTACAGCATACTTCTCATGGAGACGGACGGCAAGATGTCCCTTCCCGTTCCGGCCGTTCTGGAGCTCGAAACAGGAATTCAATAGCCTCTTGTGCTGACGAGCAGCCACATATTGGGAACTACAGACTTCTTAAAACAATCGGCAAAGGCAACTTTGCTAAAGTGAAACTGGCCCGGCACATCCTTACTGGCAGAGAGGTAAAACTGCAGCATGTGAAAGATATAGGCAGCAGTTTGTACTCTCCTTGGTGTTTCACTTTTCTCCCCAGTGCATGGAGCGTTATATAACATAGAGTAGAGAGCATGCATATTTCATGTTGGCGTGTGCTGGAATGTCATTAAAGCATGTGTATCATTTTTAGCCCTTACTGTGGAGTCACTAAAGCACTCCATTTTAAATCCCTATGTTATATTTGCTCCAATTCACAATGAGCTTGTTTGCAGTAAACGATAATGGGTAGACTGGGATTGCCTCCTTTACTGGTGTTAACATCACATCATCCTTTTGAAAAGTGCTTTAGAGTGTAATGTAATTATGCATTGCAATGGAGAGACTAGTTTAATATCCCATTTACACT
Organism: Mixophyes fleayi; assembly: GCF_038048845.1. Classification (NCBI taxonomy): domain Eukaryota; kingdom Metazoa; phylum Chordata; class Amphibia; order Anura; family Limnodynastidae; genus Mixophyes; species Mixophyes fleayi. The sequence continues at coordinate 16,885,149 of NC_134413.1, forward strand.
GGTATATTGTCTTACTCAAAAGTAAGTTCAATTTTATATGGTTATTCTACAGAGTAGGATAAAATTGTCTCATCCTGAATTTAAGTGTGGTTTATTTTTTTACTTAAATGAGAAATAACACCAGCCAACATCAGTCTTGTCTATATATTCATTGTAGGGTTACTCAACATAACGATGTTGCCTTGAGCATCTTAACTTACTAAAATTAATCCTGATGCTTGAAATCTGTCTGAAGTCACCTGTTCTAGAAAACACACTGTTGCTGCAATTTGAAAGATTTTGAAGATCTCCCCTTCATTAGCAATGTTTGTAACCATAGTTGTGGCCTTTATTAAAAGTATCAGGAATTATTCCTTTGAGTTGTAGATACTATGCTGAAATATTTTAGATTGTGCCAGAACAATAAATACGTATATTCATTATACACTGCAAACAAGCAGGCACCCCAGGCATTTTGTTTTTAAGTGTCCAACTTCCCACTACAACTTAGTGGTCACTTTTCAGGACACCTCATCCTGGGGAACTTTGACTAAAGCAGTCTATTGATATTGCTGGTAGGATGTCTACTGTTTCTTGTTGGGGGACTATTGTTGGTGTAATGAATTTGTCAAGAGCGCCATTCATTCTAATTTATTAAAGCACCGTTTTGTTTGAACATGTCTTCAATGTACAAATGCTGAAAAAATGTTTTATACTTGGTCTGCATTTAGGAAAGCTTGTCATTATTACCCATTCATTCATGTAAAAAATACAGCAGTAGAAAGAAAGTGACCCTCGCAGATTACATTTGAAGACCAGACCGTTCCTCAGACAACTGAGTAATGTTATTGCATGGGAAGCAAATCATTATTAATGATCCGGCTACGATATTTTGTCTTGGCTGTCAACAACATAGTTCAGGGATTGTTACAGAACCACTGTATGTCCCCTGATACACAAACCTTTGTCTATTTCAGTACCTATACTTTTACTGTCATTTGCTTTGAAGAACATCTCAATAACACTGTGTTCTGGGAAATGTCATTGTGTGCCCTGCTAATTGTTGTGGTATCCCGTTACATTCCCAGGAAACGTTTGCTAATTTTCAGGAGCACCTTGTTTACAGAATCCATATCTCTGCCTGATCATTGTATGTTCAGTTCTACACAATGTCAAACAAAGACTTATTTTTTTTATAATTTTTTTTTAGGTGGCAATAAAAATAATTGATAAAACCCAGTTAAATCCAACTAGTCTGCAAAAGGTAAGCTTCCAGTCTGTATATAGTAGTATCTGCTTACAAGCTGGCTCATGTATTCTCTAGAATAGCTGCATTGTCTTGCGTAACACAGAGCAAGGTGACTTTTACATTGTGACTTCCGTCTGCAAATTGAAGGACAAATAAACACAAGTTATTGTATAACAGATGCTAATAACACAGATAAAGAGCTGTCAAGTTTTCAGGACCTCATCAGAACTGAAAAGGTCGACATTAAACTTATGATTTTAGTAGTTTGTCTTGGTGGATAGAGGGTGTCTGTGAAAAGTCTGCTACCACAGAGGCTTCATAGCAAACAAATACAATCTCAAACATAAGTTTTGTGCGATATGGGAAGCCGATCTGTGAATGTTGTTATTGGTAGCTCTTATGTAAGGGAACTTGTCTTTTAACTGTAATTTCATTCATTATTTTGTCACTGACAGTAACGAAGCAGGGAATCCAGTTTCCGATCTTGCGTTGCTGACACGGTTCCTGGTAAATAGTGTCTGTGGGCAGCACTCTTTGTGCATTGTGAATGGACTTAAGTTTCAGATGTTTTAAAGACACCTGTCACCCATACACTATGGAAGCGGGTATTTTGTGGGTAGAGCCAATATCCCTGCGAATGTAACCTATCATCAAGTCATTAGGAATCGGTAACTCATGAATATTAATCCTGGTATGCCACAGCGATTTCACAGACTCCAAGTGATTTAATTGAAGGAATAAGTTTAGCCTACAAAGTGGCTGATTCTATTGTGTGTATGGGGCCCATGATCTTTATCCTTTAGTTTGAGCTTTCACATGTATAGGGGCCCTCTCTACCCTCTGTCTCACAACTGCATATTCTCAGACCGCGTCATGTGTACTCTTTTTATGTACGCTTTGTGTTTTGTATTAGATGTCACATCTGCGCTGTGGAGTTCTGTAACTCCTTACAAATTAGCAATCATATGGGCATATTAATAGACATAATTTAAATCAATGCAAAGTAGCAACTGTTTAGCCGTGGTGACCTATGTGAATCGATTATTCAGTCTCCTTTGGAAGTGTAACACCTCTCCTATTCTCTTGTAACATTTACTCTGATAAATCAACTAATCCTGATATTGGCAAGTCAGTAGCAAACACATTCGGTGGAAATTATAGGCAAAATAACTTTGCAGTTTGTTCCTCAAATCAGGAGAGCTGGTAATGCCGTCATGTAATCAAGCAACTCATTGGGTTTTCAGCTATCAAAGGAGACAGATTTAACTGCTGTGCAAGGCTGTGTCAGACCTAACTCTCCTACACACTAAGAAAATGAAAAACCAACAACTAAGATTGACTCTCTTCTTTTTGTAGAGGGTACAAGACACTGAAATCTGTTTCCAAATTTTAAAATCCTACAGCATCATTAATTGGCAGTTTTGAAGAATCCCTGTTTTGTTTCTTTGGTTTTTTAAGCCGAGGAGCAGACGCTCTTACTATGACGCTTGTAGAGATAGGAAAGGCGATGTCTATGTAGTCCCCCTGGTGCACTATAACATCCTTATTGATTATGTGGCTACTGCGTGGTTCAGTCTGGATTGTATGAAGTTCTCAGCTATAATTCTGCAATGTTTATGAGGCTGAGCATTTAATAAAATGACACAATTCCAAACACAGCAGTGTAACAGATGGTGACTATTTCTCAGCAGCGTTATCAGTGTGAACCTGATCGTCATGCCATTATTTGTGACTTGCAAAGTTAAACTTTCTAATCATGTAAGTGAATTCAAGTTTTGCTGTTTTTTTTTTATTCTTGTACCTGTTGTCCAGACATCTACTGTTGCACATAACAGTAGTCAGTGTGGGGTCAACAGTCAGCTGTCTTTCCCATCCCCATAAAGGAAGGTAGGAAGAACATTTCCCATAAGCAGCAGTTTCCTCCCTGCTCCTGTTATCCTGCTATCGGCCACATAATCTGCAAGAATGGGGGATGGGGATAGGAATGCCACTCAGACAAAAGTCCTGTTCATGCCATCGTGCCATAGACCCTAGGACATTTATCTTCCATCGAGCTTGCCGAGTCTGAACTTCTCAACTTAAAATTGAATGAGTCTGGTATCTAAAGCAGTCTTTACATTTTACCATCCTTCCTGCTTGTGGGGAACGTATCCTCAGCATAACACATTCTTAAAAACAATATATAGATTACTTCTGTGTCTGAGATGCCAGGTTTCTAAAGGTTTTGTTTCTTAATGACATGTTACTGTGACATGATTAACCTGATTGATTGGTACTGCTCCATGGATAATCTAATTTTTCATCAGTGAGACAAGCGGGATGGAAGCTCTCACTCTTACTAAATGCAGGGTCCATGTGTTTCTATGAACATTTAGACATGTAAAGTGAAAATCAGCCTTTCTTATGAATGGCACATTTTCCCTTTTTAAATGGTTTTTAAATGGTGGACAATGTAATGTATGCCGTGCTGGAGCCTGGAAGACTATCTGTCTTGTCACCTGACTGCTAGTTGCGTTGCCTAACGTCCTATATTGTAGGTTTGTGGAAATTACAGAGTATCATGTGGTGTCTAATCAAATCTGCACACCCCTGTGACTCGTTACAGAGCGATTGCTGTTAATTAATGCTGCTGTATTCTGCTCAGTCAGCAATGCCCTGGATTAAGCTCATGTTTCTGTAGTGTTTGGTACAGGGCAAAGCAGTTTCCTGTTGGAATGGTCCTAAGTTACAAGCCAGATCCTGCATGAGCTGTTCCCTAAAAGTTCTGTTAATGGTGGCAGTGGGGTGGTTTCTTGCTGTGCTTAAAGCCTTTTGTTTGTGATGGCAACATATTGAATGGCTGCTTGGTAAACACATAATTAGAAACAACATTTTTTAGATCCTTTTATCTGCTTGTTTTACGGCTATGAACCAACCATTGATGCTACACTTGCAAATAAAAGTTCCTAACTACTAAATGGACACTAGTGGCCATGTTCCTGAGAATTTCAGGTGTCTTGAAAACGACAATCTGTGATACTCAAATACTTAGTGTAGATGTCCCTTTGTAGTTTGCAAACAAATCATCTTCCCTGTTTTCAAACAACTGTTTACTGTCACCAGGAAATCTGAGTTGTGTTTACATTTATCTGCATAATTATTGGTCTTTACTGCCAATGCAGTTACAGCACTGAAAATTAGGATGTGGAGAATTATATTGCCACTAACTTACCAGTGGAAAAGAAAAATCAAGCGCATGAAGCTTTTACGTTACATTTGGGAATAAAAGTGCAGGCAATCATCTGCAGATTGCAATCTTCCTTTATTGTCTCTTTAATATTTTATAAGATGACCATCTAATTTCCCTGACCGAGCAGTTTGAAAGAACACTGGTTATTGGAGGAAGTGAGGTAATGTGGAAAATCAAGATTTAGATCAATTGGACACTTCTGGTCTTTGTAACATGTCATTTTTTTTAGAAGAAAAAGGTTGCATGTTTTGTCGGACATTTTGCACAGATTATGGTTTCGTGTTCGGTCATCCATTAAAAGTTTTTTGTGTGTGTGTATATATATGTGTGTGTGTGTATGATTGTGTGTGTGTGTGTGTGTGTATAGTGGGTGCAGTAATTTTGTGTGGTAAACCAATAATCCTGATTATACAGATTTTCCGTCATGAGTTACCGGTATCCCAGCAATACTGGGCATAGGGGCCACAGTTGCCACTAGCTCCTAATCCTTTTGTTGGCCTTATTCCAATTAAACGCCCAGCCAACAATGGCTGCCTCCATTGCATGTAGGCATGGGGAAACTTTAATCTTATTTTACTACATAGTTAACATATTTTTCACAGTGGAACAGTCACAAAGCTGTCGGTTAGTGTATTTTTTTCTAATACTTGATTTCCTCTCCTTTGTGAATAAATTAGAGAAACACCTAGTGGTGGTTATTTTTAGTCATGTGTTTGCAGCTGCCATACTATCCATTTCATCTTTTAATGCACACATTTGGATGTAACTGCCTACCTTTAACATTAGCTGTATTTGTTTACTGTATATCTTGTGTTAGCACTTCGAGGACACAGCCTTAGAAGACATGTAAATGCTCTTTAGCTGCTAATCATGTTTTAAGCCAAGTGAGGAAACAGAAGGTGATTTGGCAACTACCAATGTAGGCAGGATGAGATGATTCACTGGCGAGGATCTGGCATACAGCAACCATTCCTGCAAGCAGACACTAGATCATTGTTTAATATGAAAAAGACGCTTTGGAATTAGCACCGGAGATAAACCCTGCAATCCTAAAGGCATGGTCTAGAGACCAAGATTAACCTAGTGACTCATAATGTATTGTAGGTTTAGTTGCGATTTAAACCCATAACATTTTTGTAATCTAAGCTAAAAAGTTAACTGTGCTGTACACAGCCACAGACGTTACGGGTAGAAGGATGTTTTATGGCAAAAAGCTCAAAAAGTAAAGCATTGCATGTTGCTTATACTTGTAACACTGTAAATGTGGCTGATGCAGAAGTGCGTCAGTCATTAAAAAAGAATAGTTGTAGACTGGTACTAAGCTGCAAAGCATATATGCAGGTCTGCATCAGTAACTTATGTCCCTCATTTACACCATGCATCCATCACATACAGCCTACATTAGAACAGGCTTACCTGGCAGAATCTCTCAAATCTGACGCAGCCACTTCCTGAGTATGCGCAGAGCAATTTAAGACTGCAGTCTAACTTTACAATATGTGAATATATGTATGCTATTCAGTCCCACATTTACACCAGTGGCGGTGGTAGGCATGAATACTCACCACCGCCCCCTTCCCCCCTACCCCAAGGCAGAGGATGCGTTTATTTGAATTTCAAGCATGTTAAAAACACCAATGGTTTAACATAAATTGGTAGTTACATTTAAATATCTAAAATGTTCACTGAGTTTGGACTGTCTATTTTTAAAAATAAAGTAGTAGTACGCTGTAATCAAAGATAAAAAAAAAAAGTTGGTGTGTTGTGACACACTTGTCGACAGATGCCACATTATTTTTTTGGGGTACACAATCATTTTCTCCTTATTACTGTAGTTAACATTAAGTACTACTGAGGCTGAATTAGTAAATGCTTATCTTACAGTAAAATTTCATACTCCAACTTCATATATTCACCTAAATATTTTCATGTTACTAATAGAATCTTGAGGCATCCAGGCTGGTGTCATGAAACACCAGTTATTCCTCCAGTCATGCTAGTCGGGAATCACTGCTGTACTAGAATCAAACACGCCACTCCTTTCAGAGCACTCTTATACCTGGTTATAATACCTTGGTCCTTTCATCCAAGGGGTCTGCCACACTTACACTAGTACCGTCTCTAACAAGCACCCATTACTGTCAGCCATGTTTTGGGTTGATATTCATGTGTATGAAGTCAATCAGTAGGTACTGGCGGCATGACTGACCTGCAGAATGTGAATTGATCACTGTATTTCTTGAACTGTAATGTGGGTTTCTAATGAACTCCAGAACATTAAGTGATTTAATTCCAGGTCTACTATGTGTCTTGTCTGTATACAGCCAGTCTCGGCCATGGGACCTGATCTGTGGCTCACCATGGCATTGTTTGATGGAACAGATTGCATTGAGCAATGGATAGCTGTAATACATATTTATATACACGTTACAATGTAAGCATTGTGTTTCGACTCATAAATGGCATCTAATTATGCAAAGCAATCGCAGTGTATAGATTAGTAACAGAAGTATCTGTGCTTTCTATACTACGATTTTTTTTCCCCTTGTGGTTACACAATAGTGATTAGTAGAAATAGCCATATACATTTTCACGTTGTCTACAAATCTATAACAAAACAGACATTAAATCTGCACAGATTACATTATTTCACTGTATATTAAGTAGTCCATACCTGAGCAGGCAACTGCTATAGTGCCTGCTGGTCCAGATCTATCCGCCCCCAAACTCCAGTGTAGTGGTGATCAAATTGTCAGGGGAAATGTTTGCTTGCTTTAGCAGACCCGTTGCCTACTTTACAGTGGAGGCTGCTCTTCCGTGGGCAGAATCAATGTTCATGAGAATGAAGCCTGTTGGTTCACTAGGAACAAGCACTATGTTCATTACTAGTGAATAATTCAGTCCACAAAATAGCTGCACCCACTGTGTGTAAGTGATAGGTCCACTTTAAGCAAATATTTGTATACAGCATTTCCAGCATAGTCTTAAAATTGAATCCAACTTTATTATAAGGCTGTCTGGTCAACATCTTGTGGTAACCGGACACCTGTTGGATCATTGTTCAGTTCAAATCTTTAATTGACCTGTGTGTATTATTATTTATAAGCCTTACTAATATGCTGAGGATAAACCTCTTGGGGTTAGCTTCCTGTGTTTATTTATGTGTCTGCAGAAAAAAATCGTATTCACTGAAGCTGGCTTCCTCTGCTATCACGTCATAACCCGATGTACACTGTAGGCTCTCGCACTGCCCGGGTGGAGTAGGAAGCTCTGGATCCCATTTATAATTTAAATCTTGAATCCATCAACTGACACTTAATGGAGATTATTTTTGTTCTAAATGTAGGACCTAATAGTCTGGTTAGTCAGTTCTTTCACAATGTGTTTGTCGTCTGTTGTTGTAAGACTTGTTTCCTTCCAGTCTGACAGAATGTAATGCTTGTTAGATGTGATGAACACATAGGGACTTTGTCTCTTTCCAGTTCACTATTCTAGTTGAATGAGATTCAGTACATTTCCCCACATGGTCTGGTCTTGTTCATAGACTTTTTGGATTTCCACAATATTTTGGTATTAAAAATGAATGAGTGGCTGTAATCACTACTTGGCATAAAGTTGAGAATGCATTTGAGTCAGTGGTTTAATATTTACTATAAATGACTACATATTTGGTATTTCACATCCACACTTTTTAAGTATACAAATGGCCTTTTATTCCATGTATTTGTATGAATGTATTTTGTAAAGTCTGTATTAGTTTCAATATCCTAAACACTTGATACTTGTGGAGTTTTGTTTAAGGATTTTTCCACAGTTTTTTAAAGATTATTCCTAAAATATACCCAATTATTTTCAAACTTTCTTCTATCTTTTATAAAATGTGCCTGCTATTCATCCCCTTGTTAATTCCTTACACTTATTCTGTAATAGTAGTTTAGCCGTGGACGCCCTGTTTAAGCAGAAGCAGTGATTGGAATGTGTGTCCATTGAATTGCCTTTGATACCTGACCCAAATGACTTGGGAGAGGTTACCTTGGGCTGCTCATTTTCACTGCGCTTAAATATGTTCTGCATTCCAAAATGTAATCACCCCAATAAAGATCAATCATCCTCTTTTAGCCCCCAGGTACAATATCTGTGTATTGTATACATATGTTGACTTCAACTTATTTGTGCACTTTTACTTCAATATTATTTATTCAGTTATGATTCTACCAAAATGGGATCGTTCAGTTACACAAATAACAACATATTTTAAACACTGCATTGTGTTTACCATTTTCATTGCATCTACGTATTTTAACAAATTTTGTTTCTCCTGCCAGCTTCTCAGGGAAGTACGAATAATGAAGATATTAAATCATCCTAATATAGGTAAATATTGTGTATATTTATTTTTGCCCAGTTACTTGGTAATCTGTTAGAATGTTTTAAATTTGTAGCTACGACTTGCATCAAGTGAAGTATTGCTTGTTCTATAATGTCATTAATTGTGACTCTTGAAGTTCTTATAAATTGCACAAAGGTTACCATTTCATATATAAAGTTGGCTTTCTGGGACCGTCATTGTGTGAACTTTCTTATTATATGGGTTCTTTATTTCACAAACTAGCTCCGGAGAGCCCAATTATTGTCAGCCTTTGTTCATATGGTCACATGGCTTGTTAATGTTAACAGTCCCACATTAAATACCTGACTAGTGTCTTTGCCAAGGCTTGTTTTGGGGTATATTCAAGGACTCTTATCCTTGTTTTTCTGTTCAGTTTGTTTGTGTTGTCATAACAGAATTTTGTTTAGTGCCCATTTAATTTAAATGTTTTCATTAACAACCTACAAACAGGATTTTCTCACAAAGCAAACAAGTTTAGATGCAATTTTACAATTACCACTGTGTATGGGGGCACATATCTTCATAGAAAGGTCCTAATTTGATAGTTGGCTCAAAACTGATAGTCTAAGTTTGAAAATTTTGATTGTCAAGTAGTTAAAAACCCGAATATCGTTGTGTAGATGGAACAATCATAGATGATCTCATCTTGCTTGATGTATTAAGTTTAGCTGATTTGCATAATTCTCTTGTGTGAACAATCACTCAATGAAAATATCCTTTTTAAAGATCTTTTGATAGTCATAGGATACTTGCATGTTTATAGGCTGAACCTTCCTTCCCCTCTGGGATGACCCACCTGAGTCTCTTCAATCTGCCACCTTTTTGAGATCTTAACCAAGCTGCTGTCATTTCTATTAATTACATGCTTGTAATTGGCGTGCTGAATGTCTTTTGTCTGTAATTGGGTCACAACTGTTTATAATGTATCCAGGACATACTTAAAAAAGAGCAGTGACTCTTAATGTATTTCTTCCTGGTAAAATACTTTGTAAGTAAATTGGTTAACTCTATAGAGTGTACATCTGCATAGGCTGAAGTTCAACAGCACCATGCAGTTATAAACACTCTGCCTTTATGGTATTTCTGAGCTGACGTTACATGTGTGTACAGCGTTTCCTGGAAATCCCATTCTAGTGGCACAGGGGATTAATTAAAACCCTTAGTCATAATTTCCCTAACTTCTTGTTAAGCCCCCGGATGCTGCGGAGTTTTGCTTTGTGTCCTGTATTTCTGTAGTCAAACATGTTCTGGTTTTCTCCATACTATATATGTAAACCTGGATAGAAGTACAGATAACACGATTCTAATATTCTTCTTGTGAACAGTTTGGTAATGCTTGACTTATATTGCACAACTTTTTAGAATTAGTGTACAAGAACAATAGGAAAAAATACAGCAACAGTGTTGAACATATTTTGATTCTTTCCCTTGTAGTTAAATTATTTGAAGTCATTGAAACAGAAAAAACACTCTACTTAATAATGGAATATGCAAGTGGAGGTAAGTGGCATTGCGACTTCATAGCTATGGCCTGTTTCCCTGACATTCACTGGAATGACCGTGTGTATGATGCATCTAGTGTCAGCAGATGTTTGTATGCAGTTACAATTTGCTTGTGCATTGTGGGTTGTTGTTTTTGTTTTTTGCTTTTTAATTGGCATTCTAGTGTGAAAATTCGTTGAAATGTATTTAACCTAACCTTAAATATTTTCCTTAACCCCTTCAATCACACGGAAGTTAGATTGGCAAGTGGGGATGAGGGGTTATGGGAAATAAAAACAATGGCTCTCTAGGCAAGCTGAATATCACCTTTTAGAGTCTAACGTTATAGTAATGTTATACATTTATCTTTAATGTTTGTCTGACAAATACAAAGGGTAATGAAGTGCTTCCAGCATGTCTGTTATTTGGTAGTACAAGTATTTTGGGATATATACCAAGACAGCACACAAATTAAATTTGTGCACTTGGAGTCGTTGGGTGTAGCACATTTGTGAACACTGGCTGTGTGCGTTCGTGTTGGAGACCTGGGGTTATATTTACTAAGTGGAAGTTTGCCGTTTTTAAAACTGCAATTTTATTAAAGACAAAACCCTTTGGACTTTTTCTTTAATAAAATTGCTGTTTTAAAAAATGACGGCAAACTGCCGCTTAGTAAATATACCCCATAATCGCACTCTGAAGATCTGATTGGGCAAGACTACGTACAGCCAATGTTCACACCAATGTACGAATGTTTTTCCAAACTATCGGGAGACACTGACCTGTCCGCCTTATGGTTTGTAGTGGGGACAGGACAGCATGTGACATGGGCATTATGAGAAACGGAATGGAGACTGGTTAGAAACCACATACTGATGGATAATGGAAGCAGAGTGGTCCCCCGATAAGTATTAATGGCCGGTTACTGCTTAGTCCAGTGACTTGGTGACCATAATGTAAACATTGATTGCTGTGTCTTTTGGGTCAGTTGGCCACTGATTCAGGCTCTATATTTTTTCACAACTACCAAAAGTGCATCTGGTGTGTTCTGTCAGGATTCTACAAAACACTGTTTATTTCAACAGGCAGCCACTTTATTTCCTTTTGGTGCTCTGTGGTAATAAATACTCTGCCCCTTTTTAAAATGTCATCTTAGAACAAGTGTTAGTGTTTTGGCAGCAGTGCTGTGCGACTGTGGTCAGCGGTGTTAACGAAGTAGAGAGAAGTTTATTTTACAGAGGAAAGTGCCAGAGCGAGAGTTCATGTTCTGCAAGTTGAGCTTTTCTGGCGTAACCTCAGATGTTCTTATTAAGGACTTGTTTCATTGGTCGAAAAGTTGTAGCTGAATGATCTCAACTTTACAAACCAGTTATTTTTTTTTCCTATGAAGGCTGCTTTGGCTGGTGTTAACTGAAGGAGAACGTTACATAGTTTGCAGCAGGGGTTCTTATTTTGTTTAGTCTGTTTGGAAATCTGTTCTTTAAAGTCAGTTGTTGTTCAACTGTTCTGCTTTATCATTGCCTTACACACTATAGATTGTTCTGTTTCATGGTCAGTGTTTATGTGCTAGATATGAGCCACGGTGTGTGTTTATTTAAAGAGGACCTGCCTTTTTTGGCCGATGCACACTATGTAATAATACCTGACGCCTTTTGGACTGAGGATGGCATTTGTAAAGGTCATTGCACAGGGAACTGCTAATATGGTAGAGCACAGCTTACATGTAAAGTCATTATCTTGTATAATTTGATGGGCACTGTGATTCAGTGCGTAGTTTGTCCGGTGCTCCATAACCATATTATATAATAACTGCAATCTTCACCCTGTTACACTACAGGGGTCAGCTAAATGGCAGACATGCGGCTCTAGAGTCTTACCTTCTGTTACTGGGCCCAGTAACTGTCTGCAGTGCGAGAAAACACTTTTTTTTTTGGTCCTAGTACTATTTGACGTATACCATTGTTTTGTTGTACTTTTCAATGTTTGCGCCGACATCCTCAAAGTAATATTGCAGTCATGTAAGTATAGCGTGCCCTCCAAACCTACTTTATTTTGGGGTTTTTATTGCCACTGTATACAAAGAAAGCCTTTACACCTGTATGACATTTCTACACGTTTTAAGTTCTTACATCATGAAATCAAAATAGATTTGTTCTGAAATTTTCACCACTCATCAGCACAAACTTCTCTAATGGTTAATAACAACTCAAGCTTTTTCTTAAATGTAAATGAAAGCTCAAATTAGTATTAACGCCCTTGTTGTAGTAGACTGACAGCTCTAATCGCAGATAAATGTCTCTGTGTAAGTCTCTACCAGCTTTACACTGTACTTTTTCACCCATTATTTGCCATCTTACCCATTTTCCATCAGGATGGATAGAGATCATTGTTGAACAGAATTTTTTCAATCATTCCGACGATTGTCCGTGATCGGAGTCTAGTTTTTGAATGGGACGTAGTAGTTCGTATTGTTCACTAAAACGCCTCATTCAGTTTTAAATTTCATGTTGTAGGAAATGCCAGACTTAGCCCAACTTAGCAATGTTTGTGTTTACGATGTTACACCTGGAAAATCTGGCGATGTCTCTGTTTTACTCAACAGAAACTCTCTATAGCATATTTATAGTAAATATCCCCTCTTATGTTAGTAGTGTAACTTGTTTAATTGCTTTATTTTGTTTACACAAACTATGTAGTTTTTTTTCTGATGCTTGTTGGGTGGGTGAGGGCTGGTAACTTATGTGCTGTGTTTCAGTATTGGATAAGATCATCCTCTCTCATTTCATCTTTCTCCTTTCCTCATGGTTTCCTCTGTAGGGGAAGTGTTTGACTATTTGGTTGCACATGGAAGAATGAAGGAAAAGGAAGCCAGAGCCAAATTCCGGCAGGTGTGTAATGTGGTATTATTTCCTTGAAAAGCTCCAAACTGTTCCTGGATATATTTTGCAAGAAATTTGTTATCCTCATTTCCAGTTTTGTTTTGTGTTTATAGTAATGAATTGTCTTATTTAGCTACTGCATTTTTTATTTATTTATTTTTTTAATTTCTTCTCCTAGTGTTTAAAAGTGAAAACAAACAAAACATTTCTTAGTGAATGGATGTGCAACATTATTGTTAATCCAGCCACCTCCATTACTTGTGTGTGAGACAATTGCACTGTAAGCTGCCCACAGATGTGCCTAGATGGCTGACTATTTGGCTTGTTTCTGGCCAGCTGTGCCTCACATTGTGTGTGTGTGTGTGTGTGTGTGTGTGTGTGTGTGTGTGTGTGTGGCTGATTATAGTTTATTTCCTGCCTGATCATGTTGCTCCTTGTGAGGTCTGCTTTATAGATTCCAAATTGCCAGTAATATTTAAGTCATAGAGATGCACCTGTAATGATAATACACTTGGTTCACAGCACCCCCTTCAACACTTCTTTTCTTGACAAGTGACATCTCCTAGTATGAGCTGTAGCAAGTTAAGAGATGGTTTCCATTTGATTGCTGGGGTAAACCATCCGCTCCTGCACATGATCCCTATCTGTCATATAATGAATCTGATGTTTGTCTAATGAAACTTCAGGTGTAAATAGCCTGCCTTGTTTACAGTTTGTATAGTTATGTGCTGGGGGAGGAGGGCTGACATACATAGGTCCTATGTGGGAGTAGACTGCCGGAAGCTAAAGGGGAGCGGTCTCCGACCCTCTGTTATTAGCGGAGGGATGTAAAGGAAAGCAGATGGGGTTGGGCGATTTTATTGACAAATATACTAGTCTATCGGGAATCTACAGGTCAAATGTATATGGTAGTTAATCTTTCTGGAAACAAGTCACAGGCATGATTACTAAATCTACTAAAATGCTTTCACATTGTGAACCTGAAGCCAGTCCGTGCTGTCCTTCATCATGTCACTATATTCAAAGTGCTCCTGTGAAACCTGGTGACGACAGGTTGTTAAACCATCTGGGACAAAGGGCAAAAGTAAAAACGAAAGTAATTAAAATCAATACGTCAAAGTGGTGGCATAAATAATGTACTCTGTTACAGCAATGTATGCTACAGCTGGCTTTTTATATAATTCAATTACCATGGAATATAAAGCAGCAGTGTACACGCATACACTGCACATTTAGACCCCATGGCATATCCCTTTGAGCGTGTGCTAAGGTGGCCATACACAGACTGCTCAGCTGGATCCATCAGATTTCACTATACATACATGTGTGGCCGGATCTGAAATCCCGGCTGTCCCGCAGGGCACCATTGGCATGGTTCGATGATGAGCGCAAACGGTTAGATGTTTCTCGTCCAGCTGCATCCACAGTCTCTACTAACATGGTAAATCCCGGTCAGAAGTCTTTGAACTATTCATGCTGCAATTTGCCAATCAAGCCTGAAATGGACTAATTGCCAAAATGGTAATGTGTATGGACACCTTAAGTCAGTATACAATGCTTGTCTATCACTTGCATGAATATAATTAGATGACTGTTACATGGCATTATTAAATATTCGCTATTTTGGCTCTGTTCTGCTTTAATTATTGTTAATAGCTTGAATTTTTTTTTTCTTTCCCCCCTCAGATTGTATCTGCAGTGCAGTATTGTCATCAGAAACACATTGTTCATAGAGATCTTAAAGTAAGTAAAACTATGCAACTCGTTACTGAACCCCACCGTTCTTTTACTGTTACACTGAGGAACTTTTATATAACTGGTTTCTAGCCTTCAAATATCCTCTCAAACTGCTCTGTCCTCCCCCCAAGTTATTGCCTGAGAATGGTAAACATTTTCAACAGCTGACCACTTGGCAGGCTATCTAATAGTTGTGTTGGGTCTGTTTTGATTATTTACTTTTGCTGAGCAAACAGCATAATTTCTCACTCAAAAGTACATATCTGGTTTGTATGTTATCTAGAAACAGGTTCTGTGGCTTTATTTTCTTGAGGTGGTAATTCAAGTATACACTTCTATTCATGTGTCCCAAAACCTTCTGACTAATAATACAAATGTACCTGCGTATAGTGGGGAGAGCAGTTTATTGATTAGCGGCTTTAAGATTAGACTGTTGTGGTTATATGTTCTCCATTTTTACAGGCAGAGAACCTTCTACTGGATGCAGATATGAACATTAAAATAGCAGACTTTGGATTTAGCAACGAGTTTATTGTTGGCAACAAACTGGACACTTTCTGCGGCAGCCCCCCGTACGCTGCTCCGGAGCTTTTCCAAGGGAAGAAGTACGACGGTCCAGAGGTGGATGTCTGGAGCTTAGGGGTTATTCTTTACACTCTTGTCAGTGGATCCTTACCCTTCGATGGACAAAATTTAAAGGTCTGTTTCACTTGTCTTCCAAATACTGCTAATAGATCTCCCTGGCATGTGAAACGAACTAGCTTGTCGAACGTCACCTGTACATTAAGATTGATATATGGGCCAGGGTTGGCGTTTTAAGGATGGAGATAGGGTTAAGCTGATACCTTCTATTGTGTTTATACAGCATTCTACCTGGCAGTAAGGAAATAGATCGATATTAAATGTGTGGGAGAGGTATAATGAGGGAGAGCTGTATTTTATTGGTAATAGACTAAACTGGAAATATTTGCTTACACTGGGTGACTTGGTGATATGTTAGTTGTGACTTATTGCCAAAGGCAGTATACACTTAATGCTCCTTCCTGATCTCTCTACATGTGTTCAGGTTGTGATTGCCACTCATGTTGTAAATGTTCCAGAGTAGAGTTCCAAGCTTGATGCACAGACATAAGAAATGTCATACAAGAGACTTCTCTAATAAATGTTTGATGTCCTTCTAGTTTTGCCCTCTATAGGGGTAATATTCTGGGAAATGCCAAATAAATGTTCAGACATGTGACTATCCACATTGTCTGACTCCTCAGGATAGCTGAAGGTCTCGGTTAGCTATGATATTAGTTACAGGACAATTGTAATGAAAGGGAAAGTAAGATAAACTCTGAAAGGTTCAAAGTTCTTTAAAGAAAATCTCTAGTTACTTCCTTGTTTACAAAATCCGTTTCTCACACTTCCCCTACTTCTGTTATGTGACTTGGTGTACGGCTCTGTGGTGCACTATAGGGGCTGTGCCAAGTTTCATATCAAGGTAACCCATCAGTTCAGTATATAGGACTTGATTAAATATGAGGCACTTTGATAATCTGAGTATTGGCTCAGCCCAAAAAAAAATGACTGGCTCCATGCATGTAACAGATGGACACATTTTAAGCACTCATTCTGTCGAATGCCGTCTCTTAAGTCCCATTTTCTGATCTTGGTAAAAATCCTTTTTCTAGGAATTAAGGGAACGGGTGCTGAGAGGGAAATACAGAATTCCCTTTTACATGTCAACTGACTGTGAAAATCTTCTCAAGCGTTTCCTGGTGCTAAACCCAACCAAGAGAGGCACTCTAGAGGTAAGTGTTTTAATGGGCACGTGCCAATGTAGTGACTGGGCAGTAGAGCTTTATATACAGTCTGTCACCCAGGTTATGTTTTCAAAGTGATGGGGGGGGAGAAATGTTCCACGCTCAAATTTACTGACACCCATTAATAAAGAGCGGGTGCTACTGGGCACAAACCACCTCCTCTTTATATTATCTTTAATGGTCTTTATCTTTTCTTCAACTGTTCTGCTGTGGCTGGCTTTTATTGCACGCATGCTCCTTAGATCCAGTAATTGGAGTACACAAACTGTAGGACCAGGAGTGTGTCTGAGATGCCCGAGATTGGGGCAGTCCTCACTTCTGTTAGTTCCCAGCTGTACTGTGCAGGTCAGCACTTGGTTGTCTTCACAAGCCTGCACAGTGCAGCCAGAGTAACAATTGCTGATTTGCGATCTGCCTAATCACAGGAAGCAAAGATCCTCCTGTGCATGTGTATTGCAGCAGGATGGACTCCTGCTGTGCTCGGGACAGTCTGGTGCTTCAAAGCTTAGAGACTGCAACATGAAAGGGCCGCAGACGCATGTGGCTAGTGAGTCACTGGTGGTCACTGCTGTGGATCATCAGACTTGTTGCTTGTCCGTTTCTGTTAACGGACAAGTCTTCATATGGTTACAGATAAATATGTTTTTGGTAGGTTCTCTAAAGTATCACATCAAATTGGGCTGCCAAAAATATAACTTGTGTTTAGCTGTAATCAGGACTATCCTCACTATGTACGCGCTATATATTTGTACTGCATTTTTCTGGTTTGTAAGTTGCCGTTGCTGTGTATATTTTTGCTAGAATGTCCCTGTTTATACACAAATAAACATGGCACAACCTCTGGGGTACATAATTTCATGTCTTCTGATATGAGGACCTTGGTGAATTGAAGTTATCCTTTCCAAATAAAATCTAGCTGTGCTTGTGTGCTCTGTATTGTGTCCCGCATGAAAGTTGTGGGGTTTTTTTGTAGGTGGCGATAGGCCTTGACCTATAGTTTAATTGGGACATCCTGTGCACTTTATCTGGAAAAGCAATTTACTGCCAATATCATAAAAATATTGAAATGTATGATAGTTACCTATACAGTGAGGACTGTCCAATGTCCCCTCAGTCTTCGGTTTTAGACCCCAATGAGGCTCGACTGAGCTGCGTTTAAAGCGTGAAGTAAAAAGGTGGATGTCCTGCAGTGATAGTAAGCTGGAGGTGGTAATGGTATCACTTCTAAAATGCACATTATAAGCTTTCCTACAATCTCAAAAGTAGGCACAAACTGATTTTTCATGGACAGTTAAAAAAAACAAATGCTAAATGTAGGTGTGCAGCTATGTACACATGAGGCGGACAAATGGGCACAATGGAGTAATGTGCTGCAAGATTCACACAATTCTTTTACTATATTTTCATTTGGTTTAATACCCCCTTAAGATGTCACAGTGGTGGGGGTCTGACATTTGGAGTATAGCATGTGCCCGACCGCCTGTACACTGCTGTAAGGGTACCTCTTAGATGCTCTGCTAAAGAAACAGACCAAGCAGGGATTTTTTGCTTTTATAAAATGGCCCATGTGGGTCTTTTATACACATTTTAGGAAAAGAAGTTCGAAATTATCCTTTGTCCTCTAGTGACTTCACTGGATGTTGTCCACTATTCAAAACACCACTCTCTGGGATTCTTGTTGGAACGAACAGTTTGAGCCAATTGTTAATGATCACCGTGTATTAGATCAAATATAAAATGAGCTGCCACTAAAATAACAGCCTCTGTATACTGTGAAGATCATATGCCTAAATAGTGTCATGCTCTTGTTGCTAATTTTTGTGTGCCTCCTGTATGTAAAATGCGGATATTGTATAGTATGAACAGCAGGTGAAATCTTGTTGGTTCATTTAACCCATATACAGCAATGAGACAATGTGTTTTGTTCCCCTCTCCCTTCCACCACCCTGTCGGCTCATCTGTTTCTAACTCAGCAAATAATGAAGGACAGATGGATCAATGCGGGACACGAAGAGGATGAGCTGAAACCATTTGTTGAGCCAGAGCTTGATATTGCGGACCAGAAACGAATAGGTAATCAATTCTAGTGACTGTTGCTTACAGGAAGGACAGTGTATGTGGAACAGCATTGTAGCAAGATGGCTAATGTCGGAATTGCTTACTGGAACACATTTTGCATTTCATAAATCCATTAAATTGTCCAATGCTTAAAGGAAGCCCCAATCTGTATTGCACTGGGTCTTATCTCTGCATGGGCAGCAGATATAAGGGGAGGCACAAACAGCCCGGTGCTTGTAATGCAGAACCGTGGTGTCTAGACATTGTTGGTGTTTGAGTTTGATATTTCCTGAGTTGATGCCGATTGAAGCCCCCAGTATAGTGTTGATAGGGTTAAGTATTCCTCAACACTGGAGATCGCTGCCATTGGACCTCCCTCTATTTTACTGATTGGCAGAAGTGGATTTTGGCTAAATAACTTGTGGGTGGAAATATTCTTTTAAGGAACAAATACTACATGCCAAAACTGTGTGACTTGTGTTCAGTATTAGAGCTGCAGACATATCTATCTTCAAACGTCTCCTTGGTTGGGTAGCCCATTGTCTGTATCGGTGAACAGTATCCTCCGTATATGTAGATTACAGTTTTTGTATCCTTGTTTAGATATAATGGTTGGAATGGGATATTCAAGGGAAGAGATTCAAGAATCCCTAAGCAAAATGAAATATGATGAGATCACTGCTACGTACCTGTTACTTGGAAGAAAATCGTCTGAGGTAGTAAAATAATGCACCTTTCAATATTGTGTTTTAAATCATTAAGTTGTATTTTGGGTCAGATGGGGGTTATTATGGAGGGTTATGATGGTGTGTTCCTCCCCCCCCCCCCCCCCCAAAGACCAGCACTGCCTGTTGCATTTGCCTAATCATTGGATCTATGCACACTGTACTCTGTACCAGTTATTTTACCATATATTTGGTGTAATACAGCTTTATATGAGTAAGTTATCGCTCACTCACAGGCTAGTTCTGTTGCTGGTATAGTAGCAGCCGTTTGATTATTTTAGTTACCTTAGAACAACATGTTCTCTGCATTAACTGATTGACAAGAGAACTGTTATTTCATTAATATATTGAGGTCTTTTAGATTCCTATCAGTGTTTCTAATCAATGCTTCTAAAGCTAGTGTGACCAGCCAGCCTCATGTACAGATGCCAGACATTGATCCAATCCCTTTTGTTCCGATTAGTTTTGGGGCACAGGTGGCTTTATTTGTCCAATGTATAGGATTCGATTATTAACAAGGGCATTATACTTTTAATGACTTGGCAGTTTTCTTATTTTGTGTTCTGGTCTTTACAGTAGGAATGTGTTGTGTAGAATGTTGTAAGAGGATTGTTTTGTTTCCCCCCTCCCTGTCTACAGTTGGACGCCAGTGACTCCAGCTCTAGCAGCAATTTGTCACTTGCTAAAGTCAGACCAAGCAGCGATCTCAACAACAGCACTGGGCAGTCGCCGCATCACAAGGTGCAGCGCAGCATCTCCTCCAGCCAGAAACAGAGACGGTACAGTGACCACGGTGAGCACGTATTGCTGCTTTCAATCTTTTTAGAAAGAAAAATAAACTGCTTTTGCCCCCCTATTAAAAAAAAAAAAAAACCCAAAACAAAATTCTGATTTATTAAAATCAATATTGATGTGTAATTTTTATTTACGACGTTAGACCTCAAGAACCATCTAAAGTGCTGACCTATCTGTCTGTAAGGAGTTTTTAGAGTACTCTTCCCTGTTTTTCCTTCACACTCCTGATGCACTTATATCACTAAGAGTAATATCTATATAAATTGACACCTACATTTTTTTATGCACTTCCAAAAAAGAAGCAAGTGGTAGCCTTTAGGGGCTGTTAATATTCCTCGTTGCATTGGAGTCCCTGTTTTCAGGTTCAAAATGTGGTCAGGACTACTTACCTTTTGTTCAATGAAACAATAATAACCTTAATGAAGATCCATAATGTTCTGTTTTAGCTGGCCCCGCCATCCCTGCAGTTACAGTATACCCAAAACGAAGCCAGACAAGCACCACAGATAATGACCTTAAAGAAGAGGGGGTGCAGTCCCGGAAATCTAGTAGCAGTGCGGTTAGTGGGCGAGGAGTGACTCCTCCTAGTCCGATGCTTGGAAATGCAAACAACCCAAATAAAGCGGATATCCCCGACCGTAAGAAGAGTTCAGTTGTTCCCAGTGTAAGTATAACAAATAATTTAAAAAATAAAATATTGTACAGATTCCTGGTAACAAATTATAATTGGTTGTAAGATGTATGTAACAAACATGCTCATCTACTTTTTTTTAGACTAAGGCCTCAAAACGGTTAACATACTTTCCCATCTGCATAGGCTCCCACAGGTAGATGACATACTGACTCCTTTGCAAGACATTTACTAAGCAGGTCTGCGAGTGAAATAGTTTGTAGATGTATCTGGTGCATTTGTGGATACAGTGTTCAATCTCTGCACCATATATACTTTAGAGCAAATAGGAACATGGAGTGAGGTAAAGCTGGTGACTTGGTGTGCTCAGGCTGTAGTCATTCCATGAATTGGGACATGTATTCTCTAAATAAACAGGGATTTTAGTATCCAGAGAATGGTACCCGTAAGGTTCCCTTTTCTCCACAACATTAGACAAATATTTTCTTAGTGGTAATTTTTAAGACTACTTAAACAATGGATGTGTTAACATGCCCCACCATCATATTCTCTAATGGATTTTAGTTATTTTAAAAATGTGTGTTTTTTGTTCACCTAAAACAATGTCCCTGCCAAAATCCAACCCTTTAACGTCACCCTTCTGCTGTGGGAAAATAATCTGCCGTGTAAGGAACTGACACTTAAACAGGGTTAGATTGTTCTGTTGCCAGAAAATGCCCCGAGCCCTCTCGAGAAACTGTAAATGTTGAAGGTCAAAGTCTAGTTCGGTTCACAAGAAATTTGCTCGGTAGGGTTGTGAACGCAGAGTTTTATACAGTCAGTCACTGCTTCCTCTCATTGCAGAATAATTCTACGTCCAGTGGAATGACCCGCCGAAATACTTATGTCTGCAGTGAGCGCGCCTCCACTGACCGGCACTCAGTCATCCAAAATGGCAAAGAAAACAGGTAACAAATACACTTTGGTTTTTGTTTGGAAAGCCCCTAATGTAGACATGGCTGCATGGCTGTGCCTGCCATGTACACGCAGCTCAGTCCGGGCTCGGGCCCATAGAATCTTTCTTTGTTATATACTTTACGCTACTAGGGAGACCGTATTCCTTTTAAAAGGATAATGTAAACTTTTCCAACCAAAAGATAAGTCTCTCTTGTGGGGCCCTCTTTTTTTGCACCGAACAAATTGGGCCCCCAGACAGCAGAATCGGATTACTTTCATTCTTGCCTCCTGCTCACCAGTGCATCAATAAAAGTCCCTTTTTCGAAAGTTAATGTATTACAACCATTGAGATGGAGGCCCGAAGCTGCTTTCTGATTGATTCACGTTTCGGCTCTGCTGCAGCCCGCTTCACATCTTTTGGGGATCCAATTTAGAGATTTGGAAGAGGAACCCATAGTTTTTGTGTAAGGGAGAAGTACAGATGAGGCTATTTTATAAAAGGCAGAATTATTCTTTAAACTGTTATGAATACTAAGTTGCCTTCAGTAATTATGAGACAGTGTTTTGGTTAGCCTTTTCTCCACCTCAGCCACCCTCTTGATTGCAGGCGATTGAACCGACCAGTGAGTAGTTGACTGGTTTGCACAGTAGCAAGTCCTCAGCATCCTATGGATTGATATGGTAGGCTTTGCGTTAGCAGTGCCTACCATATTATAGTGAAGAACTGAGCCATACAGTAGGGAAGTCTGGGTGGAAGCACTTGCTGTATTTATAATGTACTTGTGTAGGGTCAGTGATATTTCCTAGCTCCATCTTGGATTCAGTGGCTGGACTACCGCAATTGCAGGTGGTACGATGGTTATGGGGCCAGGTGCACTTAGCTTGCGATGGAGTGTTATACCACTGCTGGAATACTATGGTGTTAGAAGTGATAATATAATGCCTGTCATAATGGTCACTTGTGTATACATACATGCATGCAAGAAGAGTACCCTAAAGGGTAACTCCTAATGACCCTCAATCCAGCCTAAATGTTTTCAGATTGTACTAGTTATAGAATTGTTTTGTCCTATTGTCCTAGCATCCATCACTTACTGCAATGCATAATAGGGGAACGTGCAGGATTTCTGATGGGGATATGTCAGCCTCATATTGCTGTCTCCAGGATCCTGTCTGGCTGCTCTTTGATGGAAGTGATGTTTGATTGAACACTAAAATATTACAGCAATAATGGTGTTCAATCACATAAGCACAGTGAGTCGGATGTGTGGATTATGCTGCTCTGCATGTGTTGGACACCCAGACAAGATGTATCTGTGTCCTTAATAATTGACCCTTTCCTGGTGCGCTCGCAGAGTGACTTGCGGGGAGCTTGATAAGTAATTTTCATATTGTATAGTGCACTGTGAGTATAGAAAGGTTTAGTTTTTCTATGCCCCCCACCAGCACTCCTTATATACAATGCATGCGTGTCCCTGCATATTACTCTGTACTGTCTTCATTTAGCTTCTCTGCCTACACTCGCATTGTATCCTCTCATGATTTCTGATACATCCTACACTTACTGCACTACAGTAAAAACAGATTTTCTCATTAAGTGACCTGTCCTTTTTAAGGCCGGTTGCAGAAAGTTGTATACATCCATAATCATAAGGGCAGATGATGGGTAAGAATGTTGCAGGTATTTTGGCTATAGTACATGTGAAGTCTTTGAGCAGTACAGTCCCCTTGGCTGCCTTCCCCCTGTCCCTGAGCCAGCCCATAGTGTTATGTAATGGTGAAATGTGCAGGACTGCTGGAGTGGAAATCTGCGTAATATCACTTGACATGGCACAGAGATGTGGGTGAGTTGATGCAGGCTGTTTCCTAGCCCATAGCAATCAGCAGACACTGTGAAAGCTTTCTCCTTAAATCTGCATTAATTTCTTAAATTCCCCGAAGCCTACTCGCTGAAATCAAGTGTATAGTTATAGTATTTGCATAAGAATAAAACGAGGGACCTGAAAGTGTTTAGAACAAAGCTGATTGTGTATGGGGTTATTTGAGGGCACGTGCATGATTTTGTTTTAGACTTATGTATCGCAATACCGTGATTTATCTCTTTTTATTTTTTTATTTAACCTGTAGAATTTTCTGCTCTTCTATTATTTGCGCCTGTGTTATTGGTCCATTATACCGTTCTGTCTGCCCAAACCTATCCCCCCCTCGCCTCCCTTCCCCCATCACAGCCTGACAGGAATTTTCAGTTACGCAACTAGTCCTGCCTCGGTTTGTGCCATATCTTCCATCTTTGCTCGGCTACGGCATCCGAAATCTATGTCCAGGTCAGCCTCCAGGCACTCCCAGATGTTGCCGCCAATTACCTGTGAAGTCGATAACTTCGGGCCCGTGTAAGAATATTTAAAACAAAAAGAACACCCTTCTGAAAGTATCGTAAAACTAATATTTCCCAACCCTTCCCTTAAATGTTGCAGTGTCCTTCAGGCCTAATACAAGGCCAGTGTTGTATCGCCCTTTTGATTCATTATCGCTTTTCTTTTTTGTCACTAAAGGTGTTCAAAAATGTACTTGTTTAATGGTCATGTCATCTGTGAAATCCCGTCTAAAATGTTATCCTAGATCTTGCCTTTAAAGCATGGTGGTTCATGTGTCTTGTTGGTGTTGCTGTCAGTTAACACGAAGTTAAAGTTAAACAGGCCACATGGCCACATCATGTAGTAAGATCTCCTTTGAAACTGTACTACGTGCCTACTGGTTTGTATAACATTTGTAGTTTATTTTCTTGCGAATTATCAGACTACAGTCAGATTTTTTTTCCCATTGTCTTATTTTAATGTCAAAACATCAGCTTTTTTATAGCCATGGTTATTGAACAAGTAGCCTTAAACAGAAGGTTAAATTTATATCTCTGCGTGGAAAAAATGTGTTCTTTGTCTCTTGGTGCATCTTGCCTGGAGCAGAGCGGACAACGTTGAAATGAATGAGCGGGAACACACCAGTGACAGTAAACTTCTGTTTACTGCGCTTTTCATGACTTCATGCATTAAAAGTGCTGATGTTAAACTCTAATGAACCCCTAAATCCTAACATACAAGTTTTATACAAGAGCTACTGAGTGCATTCACAAATAGATATAGTTCATTATGGTGGAGGTACTTACCCTGATGCACATCAGACTTCCTGGCCCCACCATATGCTGTGCATTTTGGATCTCACAATGGTAAACACTTGCAGCCATCTTTCACATTGAGATCTCCTGCACTATGTACTTGCATCCTTTTGCTTTCAGCTATTTTGAGCGCTCAGCAGTTGGTTAAGGTACTTGACTTTAGTGCTTGATGCCTTGATCAGATCCCTGATAACGTGAATTCTAGGTTCATGTAACCCTTTCATATATATTTGTGAATGTTACTGGTAGACTTTCTGAATACAGCAATAGCACAACCACCCTACTCCCTTTTTATACCCCTGACCACATGCATAATTCATTTAATCTGTTTCTGTCATCACAGCACAATCCCGGATCAAAGGACATCCGTGGCCTCAACGCACAGCATAACCAGCACCACTACTCCAGACCGCATGCGCTTCCCCAGAGGGACCGCCAGCCGAAGCACTTTCCACGGCCAGCTCCGCGAGCGACGAACCGCCACCTACAATGGACCACCTGCCTCCCCCAGTTTATCTCATGAAGCCACCCCTCTGTCACAGACTCGAAGTAGAGGCTCCACAAATCTTTTTAGTAAATTAACTTCAAAATTAACTAGAAGGTAAGTTTTGGTGGTTTTGTTCACCAGTCACTCGCTGCTTGCCATCACTCCCAAAAGATCTTCCGTCAGGGTTCTACTTCTGTTGTGTTTTTCTGTAACTGGATTTTGTGCCATATTTGTGGGGTTATGCCCTTCTTTTTGGTTCTGTCAATGTCCTACATAGAGAATGTAAGCTTCACAGAAAAGTTTACATTTATTTTGCAGGATCGGCCCACCTGCAGCTCTGTGTAGGACTGCGAGTCCCATTGAGCCTTTAAATTAGGAAGTACAATTGGGAATTGTAGATCAAAAACAGCTGGAGTGTCACAGGTCACAACCTCCGATCCGTCTTCTGCTAGGACATTCTACACCAATATCTTGGCTCAGGGTGGGGAACATTCTCTGCAGTTATGTCATTAAGAACAACTAGATACAGTGACAGTGGTGTGTGTTAGAGGGGAAGCAAGTTTACAGTACTTGGGGTGTGCAATGTAATTAGGGGGCCAAACGTGCAACTAGCTAAATGTATCTATGGCTATTCGGCCCCGTTACACTTAACAAGCAGTAAACTAAAGTTTGAATAATACAATATGCTTTTCAAATACACTATTATCCTATTGTATTGTATGTGTCGTAATTATCCGACATGTTTTCCATGTTACTTATTCTCATGTTGTCTTTAAAATGCCTTTATGGACACACTATTAGTTATTGGGTCTGATTATCTTTTAGATGTCTACATCCTATTTTCCTCTAACCCACCTTCCCCATGACTAGGAGAGCGCTAGGCTCCAAGCTCATCGCCAGCTTGACGACTCTCTTGCGGTTCAAAGTTTAGTTTATGCGTTCAGAACACGTTGCTGTTCGGGTGACATTAAGACGTAAGCCGGGTGGCGACAATTTTACGTATAAATTATATTTTTCATTATTATTGCAGAGACTCTGGAGGTTATTGGCTGCTTGCTGACTAAGGGGACCCTTTTATATTTGTTTCAGAGTTATTTTAGGCCTGACCGCCAGGACTGGTCAGTGGTCTAACACGTCTGCAATCTGACTATGCACAGAAGTGTCCCCACCTTCCAATATGCGCCCTGTATGGTAACATGACACTGACAGAGTGGGAGGGATATCTAGTACCGGTCACAGTAAGACAGGCACAGTATGACTCAAATGTTTACTGTCGGGTTCCTAGAGCAGAGTAGAAAGTAAAACAGCTGGGTAGAGCGTCCGGGGAAATAGGTCCCGGGGAGAGTATCGGAGTCTGTTCCGCCAATCTGGGTGCAATAGAGATTTGAAACTACATTTATGATATGCCATTTTACCTCTAGGTGGAGTGCAGTGTTCTTTCATCCAGTTGTACTTTTGTCACTAGAACATACAAGAAGTTTATCGGTTTTGTTTTTCTTTAGTACAGCTAGTATACTTACTGCTTGTTAAGTGTGTGTGTCACAGTGCAATAATAAACCAGAATGCCTTCTATTTCTTCCAATCTGGACCAGGCATGAACGTGCTGCCTGCTGAGCCATTCAGACACTGTAAAGTATCCATGTACTGTTCCTTCTTGCTTGTAGATTAGAGCTTTGCTAGCTTTAATATATATATATATAATCAATGTGTTTAATTTTAACTCTTGCGATCCCCTGGACAGCACAGTCGCGCAAGAGTTAAATTAGTGTCTACTATACTAGCAATCCCGCACTGTGTTCACTACTTTATAGTAGTTTACGTTTCTTTAAAATAGAATTTTTAGTACTTGGAATATTGACACAAATGTCTTTTTGTATCTTTGTTTAACACAAAGTCTACCTCCAAGTCTTACATGTTCGTGTAATCTGGTATTGCACAATGTATGTTCATGTTTTTTTGTGTTTTTTTTGTGTTGGGAAAACAAACTCAAACCTCTTTGAACGTTGTACCTAAATGGATCCTTTTCAAAAATGGTCTGACCTTAAAAAAACAAAACAAAAATTAAATAAAAAAAAAACAACTTGTAAATTTAATATATATTTTTTTATTATTTAAGTCCGTCTTACAAACGCTACTTCTTCCGAAGTGCTCAGACTTTATTTACAGTTTGCTAGATATGTTTCGGAGGTGATGACGCTTTATTGAGCAACCTCTTGGTGACCACCGTTTCTCCAAACCTCCAAATACATGCTCAGTCCCAGAAGCCATTTGGCTGGCGAGCGAGGTTTGGGCAGCATGGAACGGTTAAGAAAGACAAAAAGTTATTTTAACTTTTAAATAAAGACCACTGAGAAAAGGATCTATTTTGACAATGCTCACACCATATGCTAGTTAAGTCTACCTGTCTCCTACACCAGGAGGAAGCTATGTTGTATGTTTGTTATTGACCGACGTTTGCTGCCGTCACAATGTGTAGGATACAGGTACACAGGTTTCACAATTGATTACCTTTAACAAAGATTGTTTTGCATTCAAGTTACTTTTACATTGAAAAAAAAAAAATTACTATAGTCATGTAATTCACTAGAAGTAATGACCAGAACTAAACTGTGATGAGCAACCTTTCTAGAATTCATTTTAAAACCCTAAAATTCTGCAATGAATGCACCCAGTCCTTGAACAAAAACTAACTTGTATTATGCTTTAATGTATGTATACCTCCTTTTTGAAAGTATTACTTTTTGCCTTAATGTTCATTTTTGTGTTCTAAAAATATATCTCCCACGGTCACTTGGTGATTTGACCTGACCATTAACCAGTTTTGAAACTACAGTAAATGTTTGTGTACTGTATATTGCAAATTGTCTAGCGAAATTGGTGTAAACCAATCTGTTAACAGCGAATACAGTAATGTAAATGTTATGTGTTGTGTTCACCGATGACATGAACTCTCTAACAGGACAAATCTTCTCAGGGCCAAATAATCAACTCTAAATTATGTTCCAAATCCGAGTAAAGACGCTTTCGTCAGAGCGCGCTTCTGGCAGGTCCAGAAGTTATTGAAGCGTCTAATCCTGCTGCTGCCGCCGTTCAATTAACCATCTTCAATTAAGATGTCTGTACATTTATTTTTGACTTAGTTTCCATCCTAACTTGCCTGTAACAAAGTTGAATAAAACTTTCAGAAATACCCTGTTTGTGTGAAATACTTAGTTACATTAGAAAATTAAGTCAAAGTTGTAACTTGCACCAGTATTGCATCAATATCCAGTATACTTTGTTTTTTTGCAGTATTTTATTGGGTTAATTTTAGTATGACACAAAGGAGAATGCATTTATCACTTGAAGTGACCCGCGCACATAAATATCCATCACTAATAAACACACAAGGATACCCCATTCAAACCTTTGAGTCTTTGCCAAGCGTCTTGGTCCTAACGTTACCTGGTTTTTGACGTAATATTTGATCGGTTATCTGAAACCTGTGACTCTCCATCTGTTGACCTACGTCCTGTGCATGATTGTAAGGAGCAGAGACACTGATTATATATTTTGGTATATATGCTCGGTATCAAAGGGATCTTCCCACATATTTTTTATTTCTAATTTTGCTTTTGGCAAAGACCTGGTCTTGGTTAATGGGAAAGGGAGCCTTAAGAGATACACTAAGAAACTAAAACAAATTGAAAATCTTTCTAGAGCAAAGTCCAGCTATACTAAGTTTACTATGTGTATAGTGATTTAATAAGTTATAGAAAACAACCTCTTGACAGCAGTTAGCAAATGTGATGCCTAGAGACTATAATAAACATTCTCTTTTTCCTTTACCCATTAAAAAGAAACAGTGCTTACTATCAAATTATCTATGTACACGGCATTGAGAGCAATGACCTGTCATATGGGTACATTACCGGGAATACACTCCAGCAACAGGCTGCCTGAGCAGCTATGGTCTCTACATAATGTCGCTCTACAGTAATCCCAGAGGTGGTTGAGAGACGCTGCACCCTTTTATTTCTAATACCTTGTGTATATACCACTTAACACTATTCTTATGGTAATCTGGTAAAATACTAAACTACGTTTAATGAAGGATAGTTGTCGTTGGTTTGCCAAGCTCAGCGTGCGTAAATAGTGTATCTGCAATGTAGCTTTACTTGGTTTTTTTTTGTTAAAGAAACGTTTTATTGAAATAGTGATCGCATTCAAGGAAACCAGTTTGCCCATTTGTTAGTAGGAGGTTAATTTTAGATCTGCAACTGCTAAAAGCTTAGCAAATTTGGAACTGAATCTATAGAAGTGTGGTCTTTGCGTTCTGTTACTTTATTTGCATTAAACATTCAGCTCTGTTGCATGGGGTTGGGTTGCAGTATATGTAGTCCAAACCAGTTTTTCTTTTCTTTTTTTTTTTTTTTAAGAAGTGGTCTTGGGACAGTAAGCTACATTCATAATTACCCATTTGTTTTGAGTTCCCTTCCTGTTATCAGACTCGTCTCCCTCCTTTACGTTCAGCCCCTGCCCGAAGCCGCTAGCATGCTACATAGTGACGTAGAGTAAACCGCAGCACACTGGATAGCTTAAATGCAGATCTTAAATACAACATGGAGCGATGTTTCCTTGCCCAGTGTCTTCGATCCATGCTGTATATATAATACATGTAGTGCTGCAGATTCTTGTACACAGGTTTTACTTGAGGGGGGGGGGTTGATCCTGCCGTTGTAACACTTGGGATGACTTCTACAGGGATGCCTCCCACCACCAGTTATGTGTCTTACAGCGTGGGAGAAATGGCTCATTCTGACATGCTATATTAACCTGTTACTTCCATATGTAGTCTTATAAATGCAGGTACCACACAGCAAGTAGACAATTGTAGAAACCATTTGCAGGCTGCAGCTGCATGCTCTCAGGCCTCTAATTATACATTTTTAGATCTAAACGATGTAAATTTATTTTAAACCGTTTGATAAAATATTGGTTTCTGTTCCAGTACCTACTACAGCACCCCAATACCGTGTCAAAGAATGTGTCAATAAACCACTTAATGTTACTAGTCCCCTAATTTTTTTGACCAGCTGCCCCAACCAGATCATCACTTACTCCAGGGTTTCCCAAACCCAGTCCTCAGGGCTCCCTAACAGTGCAGGTTTTCCATATCTCCTTGCTGGAGCACAGGTGTATTCATTACTGACTGATACATTGTAACAGATCCACAGGTGGTCCTAATTATGTCACATGTGATCCGGAAAACCTGCACTGTTAGGGAGCCCTGAGGACTGGGTTTGGGAAACCCTGACTCTTAGTCTGTGCTTACGTAGAATTTTTAATAAGGGAAAATGCAGCATTTAAGGGTTTACTTTTACCCTAAAAGTGATTTGGAAGCTAAATCTAAACTGTGAATCCTGTTACCATGCAGCTTTTTATTTTTGAGCTTTGTGCAACATATGATTATGAAAGTTGGGTTGTTTTACTTATTTCACTTCACTTTTCTAAATGAAGGAAAACCAATCCACCTTGTGGGGCCAGTAACACAGGTAGATGGATACAAACTGTTTTTTGAGGAGTGTTTTTTTTGGGGTTTTTAAATCCGTTGGTGCCTTTTTTGCTTTATTTTTATTTAATTTGCATGCCTGATACGTGCAAGTCCACATTCCTAGCTGGACCTCCTTTCAGGATGTGTTGTACTTATGAATGCACAAGACTTGACGTTGACTGACTGCTTTTTACTTTTATTTCCGTAAGTTTGTACATTTTTAATATTTTACTTTGAATTTTGTTTTGTTTTCTTTGCTTTTCTTTTAGAAACATGTCATTCAGATTTATAAAAAGGTAGGATTTAAGTTGTCTATGCATTTTATTTTTTCTGTAAAACTTTGTCTTCCTGGATCTGATTTTTATTTTTTTCTGAATACTAAACTTTCTGCTGAAAACTAAGTTTGTTAGATTCAGCCTTTCCTACTTCTTCCTGAATTGTACCTTTTATCAGCTGAGCATGCCCTGGGCACCCATACGTCACGTGCATCATAAATCTTCATGTTTCATTATAACTAATACACACTTGGCATGCTTACAGCAGAAGGTTTGTGGTGTTAATGTTTTATCATATATTGTTTTGTCAAGGTAAGTTTCTTTTGTGTTTTTATTTATTGCCCTTCAGATGTTGTTGCCTTGAAGTACTAATGTAGAGTAATAGACGTGCTGTATGCTTAGAGTTGAAGTCCAGTTTTGGACAAGTTTCATTCATGCAGAGCAGGCCTGAACAGCCTGTGGGTCTCCAGGTGTTGTAGAACTAGAAGTCCTAGCATTCCCTGCCAGCTCCCAGCTTGTTGTTGGCCGGCAAAGCATGCTGGGGTTTGTAGTTTAACAACACCAGGAGAACACTGGTTGTCCAGGCTTGATGTTAGAGCAGTGTTGGCTAACCTGTGACACTCCAGGTGTTGTGAAACTACCAGTCCCAGCATACCCTTCCAGCAGTAAGCTGCTATATATTGGCAAAGCATGCTGGGACTTGAAGTTTCACAACACCTGGAGTGTCACAGGTTAGCCAACACTGTGTTTAAAGTATGATTTGGACAATCCATCAAGACCCCGGTCTTTCTAATAAAACTATAAACAGTTTAGGCCAGCCCCTGAATCTTCTGAGTAATTTATTGACTTGTGCATTTCTACCTGCAACATTTATTAAATATAAGTAATGTTTATGGGATTCTCCCCGGCTTTGTAGCCATGCGTTTACAACAGATAGCAGCTTTTGTTTCCTACTGGTAAGTCTGCCCTCTGGATCTAGTTGCGTATGAGGAAGCGATTAGCAGCGAGGTGGCTTTTCCCAGAATAACACAATCAAGGCTCTCTGCTCATATAAAGGCATGGCTGAGAGAGCTCAGAGGAGGCTTGAAAGGTAGATGTAATAACAGTCACAGTAAGGAGCGCACGGACCATAATTAAATTCATGTGAATAATCCCTGGAAGATGAGAATGTTTGAATGTAACTTATGACACTTAAATATTTTTTTTTTTCTAAAATAGAACTTGCTTCAGTTTCCACTTATTTGAGAATCACTTGATCTGTTTTTTCTAGATTATCCGTCTGAGTTCACTTGTCTGCTAAATTTAAATGAGGGTGTTAGTAAGTGTGGACACAAACGCAGGTTTAAGTTGCAAAAAGGCAGAAACTAAACCGTTCAGAGCTTTACTTACCGTCAATAATCCGACTTCTTCTGAGCCACTCAGTGTTTAGTGACGTGTGTTATAGTTTACTGCACCTTTGCACCAGGTTAGTAAATTTTCCATATAGTGTTACTTTGTGTAGACCCATGATTTCCGACCAATGTGTGTTGTGCCAGGCTGAATATCGCAAGATTTCAGGAGCACCAGGGGAAAAACCTCTTAAAAGGTTGAATCTATGCAATGAAATAAATGTATTGATGACACCAACTATTCCCCTAAATTCCTGTGCTGATCTTGTCCCGTTGAGAATCTGTCAGCTGTGGCATCATAAGTCTGGGAACCATTGGTCTAGATGCCCATGTAATATATGGGATTCTTGTCCTAGACAGTGAATGTAGGAAAGAATTAAACATGATTTGTTGAAATGGTTCTATTTTCATTAACCTTTTGTTATGAATAGAGCTTGTTTTTAGGATAGTGAAATATATGCGCACATGTCATTTTTGCTCTGAACGTTATTTCTTTGCCTATTATATATTGGAGCATATTATAGGCCAGTCACGGAGACAAATTAGACCATTCTCCCCGGTACACTGAACTGAAACGGTGCCTCTAGTGGTAAAATGATGTAATGGTTGAATACCAAACAGCTGCTTAGCAAAGAATTGGGGGCACTTGTATTTTAATTAGCCAGTTATACAAAACATTAAAAACAAAATTAATGGACATGCTACAACAGATATCTTCTGTTTCATTAATGGAACCATAGTGTATGCTAGTATCTAATGTAGGAGCAAATGTATAGCTTTCATAGCATTAAATTATTGGCGTGGAAATATCAGGGAATTGTATAGCTTACTGTGTGTTTTGAAGCAGATGTAACTTATTTCCCACTGTAGAGAGAAGAATCTGCTATGCAGACCTGCTCAGCCAGTATAGTTATTTTCAAATAAGCCCAGCCTTGCAATATCTATGGTCTACAAAACATTTGGATGAATTTCTGAGCCAATCTGGTAGACCCAACACAAGATTGGTTCTACGGTGTAATTGGGCACCGCTATTAGCCCAGACACATGTAATGAATACAGCCACTGTTACAAAAATCTTTCCTAGTTTAGCATCTAATTATCACACTGGACCGTTGTGTGCGTTCATGTCAGTGTCACAGTTTAGGGGTGGGCGGGGGTCTGATTAAAGTAATAGAATAAGCGTTGGGTCATATCTTGGAGTATAATTCCTCTTACACTTTAATGCTGCACTACCACCCAGGAAACATTATACCTAAGGTGGCACCTAGCCAGGACTGGACATGCAGCCTTTTTCCCAGAGCTCTGTCTGTTTTGTAATACAGAACCGGCGTTGTACAGAGCGCACCATCTGTACATAGCGGAGGGGGGTGTACGTTTTTTGGCTGGGGGTGTGAGGAATGGGTGAGCCTGTGAAAAGCTGCTTCCCAGCTAGGGGGAAGGGAGAGGGGCTTCCTAGGTGGTTGTGCAGCTTTAAGGTAGAACCTTATGAAATGGGCATTAATAACCAGAGGAGTCTGCTTAATACTTTATTCCAAGGGCAGAATTAAATTAGGCACGTGTGTCTTTGTTAAATAGCTTTATACATTTAGTTGACTTTAGTAAAATAGTGACCGTTCCAGTTGGAGTATGTGTATGCCGGTTAAATACATTGTTGTTGTTTTTCCTCTTGGCTTCTGTCTGTGCTTGTAGTTACGGCTGTTTATCGGCAGGAAACAACGTTGCTGTGGGATACAATACAAAGCTGCTCTTTGTACCCAGTTACATCCAGTGGAAAGAGCAGATTGGAATAACCTCCTCTGCCTGATTTAAATCATATGAATGGAAAGCACAGAAAGGAAGCTGGGAATATAAAGCAATGTATTTAGTAAATGTTGCAGGACATGTACAAGGCAGTAAATCTGAACATACCAAAAACTTAGAGGCAAAAATAAACTCTATATGGTGTCTAGATTTTCCCTTCAATGTTATAAACGTGACCAGAACAGGTTATTCACGTCTCTGTTTTGTGCATGTACTAACATGAGTGGAAGCTCTTACGCTGCTTCCTTGACCCAGGTATAATTAAATATCTTCCATTTACTCTTACAAAGTGCCTCAGTAGTCACATGCTCCTAGTGAATGAATAGGCCTCATCATAAAAATTGGCTCAGTCCACACATGGTTGTGTGTCTTTGATTGGGGCACTTCAAGGTCAAATGTGATAGGTGACTAGTAATGTCTTAATATCCCAAGTAATACAATAAGCAGTCATGTGATGCC
Organism: Mixophyes fleayi; assembly: GCF_038048845.1. Taxonomy (NCBI): domain Eukaryota; kingdom Metazoa; phylum Chordata; class Amphibia; order Anura; family Limnodynastidae; genus Mixophyes; species Mixophyes fleayi. The sequence goes on from NC_134413.1 coordinate 16,920,158, forward strand.
CCCCTGCATTATCACAGTATGTTTGATATCTTGCAATGCAACAAAAGCTTTGTAATTCTAACTTGTTGCTTTTAGTAGTGGTACATCAGTGTAAGATTTCTCTTTCTCTGCTTGTTTTTGCTTTTCACATTATTTTCAATGAGGCTCCCAACTGAATCTGAAAGAAACGGGAGATATGAGGGATCAAGGTGAGGGCGAACATATTTTTACTTTAACCATCACCCACAAGCATCCGGTTAACCCCCCATGAGAATGTTTTGCATGTCTCCTGCTAGCTTGGTCTTATGTTGGAAGTGTTTTGTGAATGTCTGCATGTCATTCCTTGTTTCCTTACATTATATTATGCTGCATAGCCATGTATGTGGGGTTCTGCCCATTTTAGAAAAGCCATGTAATCTTTAATAGATTACTGGATTAGCGGTAGAAATTGTGAAGAATCAGTGGCTTACTACACATCCACAAGAAGTGCAACCTCTATCGTTGAAATGTCCCTCTTTCCTAATATATAATATGTTCCTTAGTCCTCAAACTTCTAAAAAGGAAAAGTGGAAGTGTCGTTCCTAACAATTAATCAGAATCGAACGATCCTCTATCTGATACATTCTCGAACCTGATTGGTTGTTATGGGCAACACGTTCACTTTTCCTTTTTAGTAAATCTACCCTCAGGAGTATATTTCAAACCTACAGTTTAGTAAAAAGTGGAGATGTTGCCTATAGCAACCAATCAGATTCTAGCTGTCATTTTGCAGAATGTACTAAATAAATCCTAGCTTGAATCTGATTGGTTGCTATAGGCAACATCTCCATCACTTCTTCAAACCCACAGTTTAGTAAATCTACCCCTTAGTGCTAAAAAAAAAAATACACATGTGCTATGTAGGCTGAATGGAGCATCCTCCTATGTATTCACCAGATATGCAATCTGGATCTTTTCAAAGCTTGTGTGTACAAAGGATACGTTTACCATATAGGTCAATGAGATTCTGACTAGTGTAGTGATGAAGTAAAGGCCCAATGTTGGTACAGGGTTTATTGTAGAGCATATGGTAGGGCATCTTAATCATCACCCTGAAATGCCTGATTACAATAGAGTAACTTCTCTTCTCTTCCAGTCGTAATGTGTCAGGGGACCAGAAAGACGAGAACAAAGACTCAAAGCCGCGATCGCTGCGATTTACTTGGAGCATGAAGACGACGAGTTCCATGGATCCCAACGACATGATGCGCGAGATCCGCAAAGTTCTAGACGCCAACAATTGTGACTACGAGCAGCGGGAGTGCTTCTTGCTCTTCTGCGTCCACGGCGACGGCCATGCCGAAAATCTCGTCCAGTGGGAGATGGAAGTGTGCAAGCTGCCAAGACTCTCTTTGAACGGTGTTCGCTTCAAGCGGATATCCGGGACATCCATAGCTTTCAAAAACATTGCTTCCAAAATTGCCAATGAGTTAAAACTGTAAACTAGGGGCGGGAAGGTGAACAATCAAGTTGTAAATTACGTAGCAATTCTAAGTGTTTACCCAAAAACACTGGTTAATGTATAGAATTATTTAGGCAATAATTCCTGCATCTCCTGAATTATGATATTACAAATGGAACAAGCTGCTGGAATAGGAGGGAGTGTTGGACTTCTATTTTTTTTTTTTAATATATATAATTAGTGCACTACAGCATTAAAGTTGCCTACCATGTAAATTATTTACTTTTGGCTTTTTTCTGTGCTCTGTTCATGGCAATGTTATTCACTGAATATTTCCTTATTTGATATCCATCCTGTATGCGTGTGCAAGTATGGATGTTCTGTTTGCGTTGAGCACATAGAATTGTGTTAAAGAAAAAAATATGGCTGTTATTAAACAGACCCTACTGTATCACCGAAAGTTCCCCTTTTTTGTTTTTTTTCTCCCCCTCCCACATTGTTTCTGGAAGAAAATGTGTTTCTTTTTGTTACAAAAACCTTTTTATAATGCACAAATGTTTCCACATGTTCTGTTCTGACAGTATTTTCATTGTCCTGTTTTGAGAGGGTAAAAAAAGTGACAAAAAGGTGAGAATTGTAACCTAATGGGAGAGTCCTGGTCAGCAATTAAACAGTTTCCCAGCTGAAGAAAGCTAAACAGTCTCATTTTATTCCTTGGTGAATATGCAGGTGTTGCTGGTCTTACAACAGCAAGTGGACTTTATTTCAAATATATATATATATATATATATATATATATATATATATATATATATATATATATATATATATATATATATATATATATATATATATATATATATATATATATTTATATTATTTTTTTTATTTTTTTTATTTTTTTTTGTGCGCCAAATAATTAAAAATGCAATTTGGGTTATACACTGTGCACTAATCTAGCAAAAAATATATTTATATCATTCAAATATTCCTGCTCACTACATGTATTACTCGTTACTGGATTTCCTGATCTATAAAAACACCTAATTTATATTGTACAATTTTTTTTCTTTTGTTTTTGTACAATGCTATGGGCTATGTTCCCTTTGAAAAGAAAAGGGTAGTACCATAGTTTACCCTTTTGTGCATGTTTTTCCCCCCCACTAAAAAAAAAGTGTAAAATGTAAGTGAACACTTAGGGGTAGATTTACTAAGCTGCGGGTTTGAAAAAGTGGGGATGTTGCCTATAGCAACCAATCAGATACTAGCTGTCATTGTGTAGAAAGCACTAAATAAATGAAAGCTAGAATCTGATTGGTTGCTATAGGCAACATCCCCACTTTTTCAAATCCACAGCTTAGTAAATCTAGCCTTTAATCTGGCCCTGAATTAGTCTGTTTGGTGATTTTCTTACAAGTGAGCTGTGTTGTAGTGAAGTGAGAGGGCTGTATCCATTTCTGGGTTTCTGTAACATCACTAAATTATGGAATTGTATCCATAATCCAAAAATGCACCTCTGCTTTAGATCTTAGAAGGACATCTTTAGAGTTTTATTTGACATTTATGTGCCTGGGTAACGGACTATCAAATATGAATGTCATCTTTATAAACCATGTACAGTGGTGCTGGAAAGTTTGACCCCTCGAATTTTCTGACGTTCTGCATAAAAGTGATTGTGTTCTATGTTCAGGTCTTCATTGAAATCCTAAAAATAGAGAACACTATACATCAAATAACAGATATCTTTTAATTAACATTTTCCATTTATTGATCAACATGATCCAATGTTATATTTCTTTGTTGGCAAAAGTATCTGAACCTAAGCTTCAGGAATATGTGACCCCCTTGAGCAGCAATGAGTTATCAAACATTTATGGTAATTGTTAATCAGTCCCTCGCATACTTGGAGGAATTTTGGCTCATTCCTCCTTACAAAAGTGGTTCAACTCATGGATGATTTTGGACACCCTGCTTCAGGTCTGTCTACAATTTCGATTGGCTTGAGGTCAGCCATTTTTATTTTTTGTAGCCTACGTTTAGGGTTTTCTTGACCTGTTCACGGGAGCACCCTAACATTCTCCTGTTGAATTTGTTGGTACAGTCCAGAATTCATAGTTCCATCAATGACGGCAAGCCAATCTTCTCTCATGGCATCAAAACCGCTCCAAACCTTTGTGCTGCCACCACCTTATTTCATGGTTGGCTTGAAGCTTGTATGTTGGAATGCTGTTTTTTGGTTTTCTGCAAACATAATAATTCTCATTTTAAGCAAAAAAAAAAAGGTACGTATCAGTGAGTAGTGGCTTCTTGTTTGCTATACTCCCATGCACACTAGTCATGTGTTTGCCTGACGGATGGGGTCATGAACACTGACATTAGCCAGTCCAAGAGAGATTTGCAGGTCCTTTAATATTACCCTGGTGGTCTGTGTGATCTCCCGGAATATTATATGCCTTGCTGTTGAAGTGATTTTTATTGGCAGACTACCGCACTTGGGGAGTGTAACAATAGTCTTTGTACAAACTGAGCAAAATCAACCCTGGCTGTGGATTTGTGAAGCCCCAGTCATTTTGTAATCTTCTCCAGCCTGATGAACATTGACCACTCTTTGAGGACCTCCAGAAATCTCCTTTGACCAACCCATGGCATTCGTTCACAAGCCTGTTTGGTGAAGACCAGTCTTTGGTGGCATATTTAAAAACACATACCTATCTTCAGTACCAAACTCACACCTGATTGGTATCCCATTGTTTGGCCATCCCTTTAACCGAACTGATAATCCTAGAGGCTCACTTTATCCCACAAATTTATTGTTGCATTGCTTTGATCAATGAATGGATGAAAATACCATAATTAACATTTATATAGCGCCAGCAAATTCTGTAGCGCTTTACAGTAGGGGACAAACACAGTAATAAACTAGGTAAAATGGACAGAGGTGAGAGATCCCTGCTCGCAAGCTTACAAATGGGTTATCCTTTTGTGTGTACTGTTCACTTAATTTGAATGACTTGGATGAAGATCTGAACACATCTGCGGTCACAATTATGCATAAACTGAGAAAATTCTAGAGGGTTCACAAATGTTCTAGCACTGCTGTAAAGCAGGGTTTCTCTAGCAGTAAGCTTGGGGGGAGCACTAATGGTGTATTTTCTTTTCAGTATACCCTTGCTGTAATTTACTACACTTCTGGTAAGACTGCAGGGTGGGGGTCTGTACTTCAAGACCCCTGCCAATCACTATAGGTGTTTGAGCCTCAAGAATGTTAAAATTGAGTAAGAATGACGATGTCAGGGCAAAGCTGATTGGTTGGCTTGTATATATTCTCCTGCTGCTCCTAATACTTTGTTTTACAAAGTCTCTACATCATATAGGCAGTTTATTTGTGTCTTTACACAAAAATTTCCTGTAGCTGCAATTGTACATGAATGAGCGATGTTCTATTCAAGGACAAGACAAACAGACAATTGGAGGTTTGTAAGGAATTGGTGGAAAACCCAGAAGAAAGGTGAAAAATCATTTTAGGTGCAAGTTGTAGGTGGAGAAGTACTTGTGTAGATCATGCATCGAATGTTGCGTTGTCTAAACAATCCTGCTATGTATTTGTCTGTCTCTGGTGTTTGGCCATTACCATTGAATGGTTCAGAGAAAGATTAAGAGGATTAGGTCCGGGCTCCTGCAGTGGAATAGTGTCACTTTACCACTATTTCTAATTGCAAGATTAGTAGCGTGGTACAATAAGAACTGGGATACCGGGCATGGTGGCTGCATAGATCTATTGCTTGCTCCAGAATGTCAGGTAAGATTTCAGTCCAATTGTAAAACCCTCATCACCCCTCACTTTCAGGCATGGAATTTCATAGGTCTACTTGCAACCAAGGTGTCTTGCTGTAAGACCAGTTTATCCCCCTACAATGTGATGGTAGAAAAACAAGCCTGCTATGACATTCTCACACTTGTAGTTCAGCAATAAACAAGATCTACAGCTTGTTTATATCTGCTCTGCGTGTTTGTTTTGTTCCCTGTTGAACAAAGGTTTAGTTCCCTAGCCCCACGTTCCAACTTAATTCATTTTTTTTTTCTACCTTGGAATGTTGACTATTTATTTTTATTTTATTTTTATTTTTTTAAAGTCTGTTCACCTACATTTACTCTGTCGTTATATTTCCATTAATATATTTTAAATATATTGTCATTTACGTTGATAATCCCAGAAGAGAGGAACAATATGCATAACCTAATGAAGATTAATTTCAAGTACAGGTTTATTGAAAATATCTAGTTTGATATTGTGCTTTAGTTTTTGAGATTGTAAGTTGTGGTTTGAGAGACATCTAGTGGCTGTATTGTAAAGTGCGTGGTGGTAACACTTCTGACTTTACGAAGGCATAATTGAGCATGATACACCTCTTGAATGTAAAAGTGTTTGACCCTTAAATATGAAGTATATTAAGAGAATTTATAACAGTTCACCTTCTAATAAATCCATATTAAAAATAGTTATAAAAATATTCAATAATACGATCATGTCTCCCTATGGTTAATCTTACTTAACTGTTGGTAAATAGACTATGTAGGAAGGAATTGTGTTTCTTATAGCAACGTCACAGGTTTCAGTAGGACAAATTGGATTTGAGAAATGTGGGTTTTATGGTTTCTCTATTTGCAATATTTTTCTGAAACTTAGAACCAGTCCAACTCTATCCATTGCATCCCCTTGTTAGAGCTTTAACTAAAGGCAGAATATAGTTTGTGGGGGGGGGGAGGAGGAGAAACAGAACAACTTGGGTGTATGTGAGATGTGGGACAGCTCAGACTCCATTTGTATTGTAGATATTCTAACCCATATGAATTAGCCAGCTGCATTAGCAGTTGTAAACGATGTATTGTCGATACTTGTGTTTTTTGGAAATACCAAATTAATTGCAGTTTGAGTCTTTAAATGTTTGATACTGCAGCTACTGACTTGTATCCAGTTTGCAAAAATTATGAGAAAGTTGTATGCAATATCCTGGAGTGATGCTTTTCTACTTCTGTATTTTGGCCTTAAATTTCTTGCACCTGGCTGGTGTCATGGAGTCTAAAATCTGTATAGCTTTTAAATGCAGTCCATGAACCAACAAACAGTGGAGGCAGCCGTTTTGTCGACTTAACTAATATTCGCCCTTTGAATTCCTGTGCAAATAGCGGCGTGACTGAGACGTGGCGCTATCTCACGAGGACTTTACAAAGACTAATTGCTGTGGACATAAGCACAATGTGAAAAACCTCAATCGATGTGTCAACTTTCATGTCAAATACAAACTACTATGGCCTAGTGTGTGTTTTATATTGTCCCCTCACCCCATCAGTCTACAGTCTCCCATCTTACTAGGAGATCTTATTTATTAGTATTCATATAGTACTATTTATATTGTACAGTGAATATGAAATCAATCATATCAATCCCTGTCCCACTGTATGCTCCAATCAAAATTCCTGCAATCACCAGGAGGACATACAAACTCCATACAGATTGGACCTGGTTGGAATTGAACACATAGCACCATTGTCTCACAGTACTGGGGTCAACACCTCTTCCATCTTTAAGAGCAGAATCTCAACAGGGCTTTTTTTTTTTCTCCTTCTTTATTGGTGAAGCATGGGGCTAATGAATTTCTGTGGCTTTCATAACTTTTTTTTAATCAACTTCTCAAAGACAGAAACTAGTGCAGACCCTGTGGTTACCATCTGCTTAGAGCAAAAAAAATAGTACAGTACCTGTAATAACCAACTACGTCAAAGCCAGGAATTGTTGTCTAGCTGCTGTTACCAACTGGCTGCAGCTAGAGAGTAGCACCGTGCCTGTAATCACACACTGCCCAGAGCCAGCAACTGTGACTCTGCTTGTGGTTGTCAAAAGCATAGTACTTGTATCAACCAACCGCTTGCAGCTAAGAAATAGCCTGGTGGCTGTAGCCTTGAACAATGAGCCTTACAGATCAATTGTCCCCCCCCCCCCCCACATTACTTTGACTGTAGGTTCATATGGGCAGGGTCATCTTTACCTTTTGTTTCAGGGTATGTCTTTGTATCATGAGCCCCTCAATGCACAGTGCTGAGTACTAGGTTGGTGCTTTAGACATATATATATCTATTTTGCGGCTCCTCCCTTTTATATTTGAAGTGAAACACTAGGTGGCAGTAAAGAGCTATAACAGATACCTACCAAAATGCTTTTGTTGTAACTAGATTATAGAGATATAAGCTAATGCTGCTCCTTACCGTTATTAATACACACACACAAACAAATTTGGTAAAATGTTTGCAAATAACTAGTGAACTTGACTATTCCTATTGATTACATTTTCCTCATTTCTATATAGAAATGACTCAATTTTCTATCCATTAGTTTTATTTGCACTTAGTATGTTCTTATTAGCTTAACACTAATTAATTTAAACAACAAAGTGTAACTGCGATGCCACTTAAAAGGCAAATAACTGCTGTGGGAGTAACTTAACAGAAAGAAGCAGCATAAAGACGAAGGGTGGAGCAGGATAAAGCCTGACGACAACCTGTGACTGATGACCGAATAGAACGTCAATGTCATGTAAATATGACTCCTGCAAGTTGCCGTCACAGAGAAAACAATCGAAGAGCGAACAGGACAGAGGTAATATCGTGTCAACGTCTACAAAGTCACAAGATCCCACGCCGTTCTTCACGTCGGTAACTTTGATAAAACAGATATTAATGCTCATAACTCTGGTCCCATGAACAGTATTTGTCAATTTTTGCCATATAGAGCAGCCAATGGACAAACTATTCAAACAATGCTGCCACAAGGGTAAAGTCAAATTGGGTGCAAAAGTGTCCAACGGGATCTTGCTCTTATTTTTTCTGGTATTTTAACTAGTAATTAGTAATAATGTGTGGTCGTATTATAGATTAAAATTAATTAAAAATATGCCCTGTGCAAGCAAGTTTACTTTCTAACAATGTAGAAATCATCTGACCTCACCAGGGATGGTACCGTGTGTACGCTATGATGGATGTCATTGACTGTTCCTCTCTATCTTACAGCTCCTTAGTAAGAACATTGTGAAATAAATAAGTTGGCCACAAGGGGGCTCTAAAGTGTATGTATACTTGCAGCCCTGTTCATGCATATACTGCTCGCAGGCTGAATATGTGCAAAAATACAATGCAATAGTCTATTGAGGGGCTCAGTGAAGATGGGGACCACTGAAATGTGTTGGAGAGCTGCATATGGTTGTGTTTGATAGTGAAACTGCACAGCGCCACTGACTGTACAAAGCTGCTCCAGAACAGTGGCTGGCCAGGGAGGAGGGGCATATTATAAAATATTATTCGGCTTTGTCCGCGCTGATATAAGGAAGCAGCCACCTCTTATCCTACATACATCCACCCAAGTATGTTATAATTCAAATCAAGCACAATATGGAAAACGGGTATGGCACTAACCCAGGGGCATATGCCATCTGGGCCATTTCAATAGTGGACCACCTGCATTTTGGTTTTCCTTTAAAATATCCCCCCCCTCTTCTCCAGGCTAGAACCTTCCTGCCAGCCTGTGCTAAGGAGGAAAGGTGATCAGTGACGTTTACTATGGCTGCAGCTGCTAAGTGGCCCATTGGATTCTGGGCCGTGTAAGTTTGCGGGCTCCAGTTAGGAGTGGGGCTGTTGTGAACCACAGAGAACGTCCAGTGAGAGTCCCCGCTATAAGAGAAACACTCGACATGGCAATCCCCAATTCCTCCACATAATGGGTCTACACATGAAACAGCCAAAGCGCCACTAATTCCGCAGCGCTGTACAGAGCTCATTCACATCAGTCCCAGCCACATTGGGGCTTACAGTCTAAATTCCCTAATATAGGCACACAGAGAGGGAGGCTAGGGTTAATTTTTGATAGCAGCCAATTAACTGACCAGCATGTTTTTTTACAATCCAAAACCACCTCTGCCAGCTGGGCCTGCTCCCTTCACTGCTGTTTTAAAAGGGTCATGAAAACATGTCATGTAACTATCTCCTAGTAGCCTATTTATGAAGACCTAAACCAGGCCTGTCCAACCTGCGGCCATCCAGGTGTTGTGAAACTACAAGCCCCAGCATGCTTTGCCAATAAACAACCAGTTGATAGCTGGAAGGGCATGCTGGGACTTGTAGTTTCACAACATCTGGAGGGCCGCAGGTTGGACAGGCCTCACCTTAACCATGCGGGAACTTGCAGCATTAAACCACAATCCCCATAATACTCAATGGCTTAGCTTTTTCGGAGCATGACCCTGATGGCTACCGCCATCAATCCTATGGGGAGAGCATCGCAGGAGAGGGCTCTTTGGATCCCTCTCCACCAGCCTTGCTGCCGTCCACTGCACTGTTTTACACAAATGGCATCTACACATGCGCTACCCTAGGTCTGTACCAGATTCTTCATTACAAAAAAGTCATCGCTGGGACAGCCTCCTATTGGACGCACTGTCCCAGTATGACTTCAGTAGTAAATGGCCCCAAAAATTCATCTGTCATTGGTAATTATTAAATAAGCCCCCTGAGTGACTTGATAGACTGGTGGCTGCCTCTACTATATCTATGTACGAGGACACTTTAATGTAGAAACAGAACTTGGAATAACAGCGGAACACAGAATTACGCTGCAGGAAACATTATCAGAATGAGCGAGATTGTACAATATAACATATTATACACTAGGAGAGCACTACATACCAATGACTGAATGCAGTCCTACCCACACAGGTAATCAGTCAGTCCTGTCCGCTGTGCACGTCTTCCCAATGGTGTGGAACATGTTTGTTTTTTTTGTTTTTTAGATATGCGGCTTGGAGACTTAGAGTGATTAGGAATCAAAGGCAGCTTAAGTAAACATTCACAGGTTGATAAATTGCTGCAATGTCTTGTTCTGTCAGCCCAGGAGACTCTGTGAAGGTGACCTCCAGCCCAGCATGTTCACAATGAAACTATAATCATTATTTCTCTTTATTTTGGATAAAACCTATTCATAATATACTATTAAAGCAACAAAACATGTTGTTTTCCTGTAATTGGCAGCAATACATGTTAATCTGCTCTTTATGGCTTATTAATACTTGTCAACTTTTCCTCCTTACCTTCAGGGAGATCCCAGGGGAGCTGGGCGTGTGGGGGAGGGGTGTGACAAATTGCATCATTTTGGCTAAGATGATGCGATATTTGCGTCATTAAGCCATTCCCCCGCCACTTATCTATGGCGGGGGAGAGAACCAGGAGGTTGCCCTGCTCTTCCGGGAGGTCTCCCAGAAATGCGGGAGTCTCCCAGACTTTCCGGGAGAGTAGACAACTATGCGTTAAAGAAAAGCAGCTAATGAATCTCTAGAGACTGAAGTTCTTTTACATTTCTGTCTCCACGACTGAAGTCATGTTGTCTTACCTGTCAGTCTTTGATTAAATCTTGGTCTCCATGAAAATGGCCTCCTCCATAGGCATCAATACATGGACATAGGACACAATTTCTGAACTGTGTCATCATGCCACAGATGGCGAAGCCAACCACGTCTTGTACTGTCTCAGCATCAGGGAGAATGTCAGACTCTTCGGGGAGTGAGGAAGATCACCCCTATTTCAGGGAGTCTCCCTGACATTCAGGGAGAGTTGGCAAGTATGGGCTTATTTAGAGAGCCTATGTCTCCCAGCAGTTTTGGAACTAGAAGTCCTAAGAGACATCCACCAGCCTTGGGCATGAATGGCTTGTAAGCAAGTCCAGATTACTTTCTATACAGAGTACCTATGGTAAAGTGGACTACTCACCCATGTACACGGCAGTGGCAGCAATTTTGTGGACTGAAGAAAATCTTAAACCTAGCAGGAACTAGTAATATCCCTGCGGTATGAGGCTTCAGTGATGTCATTATAGCGGTATCCAATGTTGGCATCGTCTTTCCCCTGTGGCCAGTTTGTCCAGATTTTCATATCAGGAACTTATGTGGTTGTAATTTACCATGAGTTGTTATATGATGTCAATAAGCCAGTGAAAGAAAGCATTAATGGAGAACTTTAAATGAAATTGGCAGCTAATCTGCCTGGGTCACACCCAGATACACCCAGACCACACCCTCATTTGGAGAGGCCATACCTCCAGATATGTAAGCCCCACCCCTTTGAGAACATTAAAATCCTGACATAATCTGAGGACTATTGCCGTGTATGGTAGACAAGCATCCCCACTGACCAAACTGTAGGAAAAAGTCAACAGGTCCGTGTGTGAATCATATTGGTGAAAGACGATGGTGGAAATCCTACGCTGGGTCCTGCTGAGAAATACAGTCAAAAGGTGAATCAAGTCTTTCATATGGAAACACATACATATATTTTGTTTAGCACTTCTGCCTCACAGCACTGGGGTCATGAGTTCAATTCCCGACCATGGTCTCATCTGTATGGAGTCTGTATGTTCTCTCTGTGTTTGCGTGGGTTTCCTCCGGGTGCTCCGGTTTCCGCCCACACTCCAAAAACATACTAGTAGGTTAATTGGCTGCTATCAAATTGACCTTAGTGTGTCTGTATATGTGTTAGGGAATTTAGACTGTAAGCTCTATTGGGGCAGGGACTGATGTGAGTTCTCTGTACAGTGTTGCGGAATTAGAGGCGCTATATAAATTAATAAATGATGATTTATAAGGTTCTCGTATTTCAGTTATAATGGTGGTGAGAAGTGGGATTATAATGAAGCAGAATTAGGCAACAGGATTGATATGTAACAAAATGTAGGAAAATAATACAATTTGCAATTCTTCTTGCTTCAAAAGTGTTTCCATCTGGTTGGTAATACGGTAAAAATGAGTAGATGAGTAGATTATATAGTACAATAATTCAAATGTTTATTTTAGTTTGGAGAAATGATGAAAGGGTCACCAGTTCATTTGCTGCCTGAGGCAACAAAATACTTGCAGAGCACTGAGTGAATGAACCCTAATGCGATGACAACTATCCAGAGATAAACAGGGGGCAAACTTCCATTCCAGCATTTTGTTATGATTATTTGACTAGGGCCAGAGGAAGTGGGTGTGGTTAGAAAAACAATTAGCCAATCAGAACATGTTAACAGCAGCACAGAGTTGTGGCTCGGCCAATTCCTTTGTGTTCATGTGTAGGCCAGTTTGAAGTGGGAGGGGCTAAGACAACAGATATCCAATCCAAGCCTCTAAATGTCATAGATAGCAGAGTATTGGTCTGAGGCTCCTGTAAAGCAGGAAGATTCCGTTCTCAAACTCAACTCAACAAAGTTCATTCATCTATTTATTTGTTTTAACAAATGTGTTTTATTTTGATATCTGTACATTCTCTTTTGTACCTACCAAGACCAGCATCCTGTGCAGATGTTAGACTGCATTTCATGTTGGTTGTGAAAGAGGTTGTAATCAGGGCTGCCGAGGGGTCCCCCAGAAAAATCTGGTGCTGTCCACGCACCCTCGTTGAAGTGCATAACACTTGTACACCATATAAAACAAAGCTATCCACACACACTACAATCTTTTAGAAACCAAATAGTGATTGTATCAATTTTCTTGCAATTTCCCCAGACTCAGCACACTGATATTCCACGAGATCAGTTCAGGAATGCAGCTAGATTAAAAGATTATTCTGTTTGCCTTGGCAGAATCTGCGTTATACAAAGAAATATTGTACAACACACACACACACACACACACACACACACACACAATTTGATTGCATTAAGATTAAAAAAAATAAAAGTTCTAACCCACCATATCTGAATTTGATTTACAGATTTCTGGGCATTTCAATCAAAATCAAATTGTACAACCAAGTGTGTGGGAACCTCACAGAGCAGAATATAGTGCGATAGGCCCTATGTACATCATTGGAGGCTGCAGGCATACAAATTGTCTAGTTGCACCTAGTTTACATGGAACATTACAAAGTTTAATCTAGCCTCAGTCAAAGGAGAACATAAAAACACTTTTCTGCGCAATTCATTTCCTCCACAGATAAATAATGTTCCTCCAATATTTTTAACACTTTTCCTTGCTGATTAAAGACATTGGGTTAGATTTACTAAGCTGCGGGTTTGAAAAAGTGGGGATGTTGCCTATAGCAACCAATCAGATTCTAGCTTTCACATATTTAGTACTTTCTACAAAATGACAGCTAGAATCTGATTGGTTGCTACAGGCAACATCTCCACTTTTTCAAACCCGCAGCTTAGTAAATCTAGCCCATTAAGTTTGACGTGTAATCTGCAGGGAAAGATTGCCAGGGCTAACCATACGTAGTATATGGTGTCACGGTACAGTCAGGCCCGGCGCTCCCATTAGGCAAGGTTAGGCACTTGCCTAGGGCGCCAGGCGCCACAGTATTCTAAAATACTTTAAAACTGTGCGGCGACCGCTGACCATACCTGTCACGGCCGCCGCACAGCATCAGAATGACGGGGAGGGGGGGGGGGGGGAGAGGCTATTTTGTCACCACCGCCACCCCTCTGCTCCGTCTCCTCCCCTCCACTTACTAGTGTCAGTGAGTGGAGGGGAGGAGACTGAGCAGAGAGGCGGCGGTGGTGAGACAAGGTAAGGAGAGGAGGGAGGAGGGCGCCACTTTTTTAAAAATGCCTAAGGCGCCGTGGACCCTAGCACCGTCCCTGGGTACAGTAAGACATGAGCAAGGTATGATAGAAAGGACAGAACTATTATTGGGTCTCACAGTCCTGGTCTATCTCCTCCAGCATCTGCATTCACAGCACCACAGTGGTTTCTCCCATCAGCTGAGTATCCACTCAACGTACACAGGATTAAGTTGCTTGCAGATATCTTTGTGTGTCAAGCACCGCGTACAGTAAATCATGTACAACAGCCAAAGTAGTTAAATATTAACAGGTGAACCGATTCATATTGAAAGGGCTGGTTAACCTTTGGGGACATTATCATGGTTTCCATAGCAACAACACAGAGCTCTTTAGCAGAGAAATTCATTTATGGAGCAGATTTCTTCCCCCCTCTTCACTGCGGCCCCGGGGGTGTATAACAGAGGAAATGTTGTGTAATTAATTGCATGAGTTTTTAAAAGCGGATTTTATTATGACTTTGTAAACTTCAATCAGCATGAGTGGTTAACACTTTTTAATGGCACTTGGAACGTGATGTGACCAGTTCCTGGGTACTTGTCATACTACAGATTGGTGACACAAACAAGACAAGTTTGGACTGGAGTCTGTGGCTAAAATAATTAACATGTTTAACCAACTGTTTAATAGTTACTGGGACGCACTTCTTTGTAATATTCAGCAATATGCAAACTGATTGCATTGCTTTCCATGGTTTGGTTATCAGAAGACCCCATTTATAAAGGGACAGTCCGTATTCTGGGGGGGGGGGGGGGGGGGGGGGTCCACCAACCAGCAAGAATATATCCTTGGTAAACTCATGGCTGCAATTAGACTAAAAATGTATTATACTATGTGTAAACAGTGCAATTTACTGGTTTCCATGTAATGGATATATTGTTATTCTTATAACAAGGTTCTTACTCTATGAACTTTTGCTTCTTCCAGGTTGTAATGGGCCCGATTCATTAAGGCATGCAAAGCAAAACAAGTACATTTTCACCTCGGCAAAACCATGTTGCATTGGAGGAGGGAGGATTGAAAAAAAAAAAGTGTGGAACCAGATTTATAGTTGGGGTAGGGCATGTCCTAGATCAACTTATTTGTGTGCACATGAAAAAGCAGCCAGTATTTTCCTTATGCACAAAATAATAAAGTAATTTGCACCCTTTGCATTGTGACATGGTTTGTCCAGGAGCAAATTAACTTTTTTTTTTTTAACTTTGCGTTGCTTCATTAATCAGGCTCAATATGTAGGCCATCGCCTCTGAACTGTTCTAGGACTCAGATATAAGGGTTACAAATATAGATGCAAAGTTTTGGCTAAATTATGTTAGAATAAAATCTTTGTAATGTCTTTGAACACAAAATTAGGTCCATGCTAAAGTATCTTTAGCAGACTTTAAAAAGACTAGGGGATCCATTTACTAAACTGTGGATTTGAAAAAGTAAAGATGTTGCCTATAGCAACCAATCAGATTCTAGCTGTCATTTTGTATAATGTGCTAAATAACTAGAATCTGGTTGCTATAGGCAACAGCTCTACTTTTTCAAATCCGCAGTTTAGTAAAATATACCATCAGGTCTTTCATGCAGATTGTTGCCCTAAACTGTACCCTTTACGATGCAACTCATACAATGGTATAACTTGCTTCCGATGCAGCCATCCATGTTTTTAATGGATGCCCAGATCTTACTAGCTCTTGCAGCAGCTGCCTGTCACTGAGCTTACATAGGAGCAATGGGTATCTGCTAGAGATTACCAGTGCAAATACATAATGCATAAACATGGAGCCAATACGGTCTGAATGCATTACTTTAAATCTATCCATGTTAAACTTCACCTGCAGGAGGTGTCAATTTCCGATTCGTTTCGCAAGTTACAAATTTCATATAGCACAACAGATGTTAATGATTTATAAACGCCAGTGATTAATCTGTAAAAGTGTAAGTTCTGATGTTACTTCATGGGACATTAGGAAACCATGCATATTATAAAACAATGGTACCTTTATGGAGGCAGCTATTCTGTCTGACTACCCAGAATTCACTAGGAAACAGCAAGATTTCGTTTAGTGAATGAACAACCTGTAAGCGACCCCCTGCACTGTATGTGTGGGTGCCAAGACTCTGCATGTACACATAGAGATAGAGATATAGATAGATAGATAGATAGATAGAGATAGAGATAGATAGATAGATAGATAGATAGATAGATAGATAGATA
Source organism: Mixophyes fleayi (assembly GCF_038048845.1). NCBI lineage: Eukaryota > Metazoa > Chordata > Amphibia > Anura > Limnodynastidae > Mixophyes > Mixophyes fleayi. Next base: position 16,936,424 of record NC_134413.1, read on the forward strand.
GATAGATAGATAGATAGATAGATAGATAGATAGATAGATAGATAGATAGATAGATAGATAGATAGATAGATAGATAGATAGATAGATAGATAGATAGATAGATATAATCTATCTTTGAACCAAGACCACTGGAACTGAAAGAACCAAGGATACACTTCTGAAGAGGTGTGCAGCAGGTTTGAATCATGAAAGGAAGACAAATTACACTATGAATATAAGATTTCTGTGATTTGCATGTACTAACTTTACTACCAACTACTAATTGCCCCTTTTATAGAAACACATAAGTCCTCACCTATTTAGAATACCAATACAATTTACAATAGTGAGTGCATTAACTGCAGTCATATTTTTTGTGACATTTACATAAACCCATTGAAGTAATGGTTGAATGCTAAACAGATTATTATCCTTTATTTGTTAGGCGCCACAAGATTTCCGCAGATCTACCCCATTAACCGATTTGAATGTATTTATAGACGAGTCCGTTTACTCTCCTTCAGTCTGGCGTAAACTGGCCCCTAATTCTTTAACATTACATATGTGTTATTCCAGCATCTGGAATACTGAAAGCCAGTTAAGAGAGAATGAAAGGTAAAATAATGTTGGTTTGTAAAGATCAGCATACTGCATTCAGAAGGCTGGAGAACTTGCGATATTATTTCTGATACTAGTTTAGCAAATCTATCCACCAATAGAATGGCCGCGTATTCTTAGTGTCATGGAAGGAACTTTGCTTAGTCAACATTCTACTAGTGACTCGCAGCTGAAAGAGTAACTGCATTTTGCATCCGATTGGCAGAAATTAGGCACACGTCAAGGCAAGACCATTGTTTAATATTCTATTTCAGTAACATTGCAGCCATCAAAAAAAAAACAAACAAACCAAAAATAAAACTGAACATGAACAGATGGAAGACGTTTCTACATTGTTACTAAGCAGGAGTTGGGTCCCAAAGGTCTCAGTGAGGCTATTGATCCAATAAATTAGAAAGCATGGCCATTAAAGTGCATTCATTTCTGTGCCGGGATGAGGTCAGTGATGGCTTGGCCCTTCTCCAGGCGCTTTTCCATCTCGATAAGGAGCTTCACGCCATCAACCACCATCTGAACCAGTTCCACCTCGGAGAAGCCCAGACGGTCGGCGTTGGATACGTCAAAGATTCCACCAACAGCTGCGGTATCAACGCCACCTGGTAGGGAAGGTTACAATTGGGGTAAGCGCCTAATTAAGGCTTCCGTAAATCTAGATATTTATACGAGGTGGCTGACGATACTGGTTCAAGATTTTGTTCTGCAACGAACTCTTTAAAGAAAGATCTACAACGGTTTCTGAATTTAATAGAGTGCTCCTCAAATCTCAGCTCAACATAGGCCAGAGTGGGTATAGTGAGGGTTGTGTTATGGATAGATATGTTCTATTGCACTTTTGTGTAAAGAGCCTACCTGGTGGTAAGCAAGGTTGTCATTATAGAAGGAAAGTGTACACAGTGACCACGGTGTGTTATATGCAGGCATAGCTTCTTCAAGGTCAACAAAGGACACCAAAGTGACAATGTATTCGACTCCACCCAGTAGAGGCAGCCATTGTGTCAGACCACCCAGAATTCACTAGAATGCAGCAAATCAATTCACTAGGAAACGGCAGCATTCCGTTTACTGAATTAACAGGTTACAGATGACTTCCTCCGCTGTGTGTTGGTACCAGACTTGTACCATGAAAAATGATTTGCCAAATAAATACAATTTACTAAAAATCTATGAACCAGTTGTTCATAACACATCCCGTTAGTCAAGGCAAACTACTGATTAGATTTTAAAATAGTGTTTGACCAAGATCAGTGGATGCATTGAAAGAACAAAAAGTTTCTTTACTTAGGAGTTACAGTCTCCTCCCTACAGCTCTAAATAGTTACTTGTATAACCTCATATGCCGATGGATTTTGCTTGTATGATGTATGTGTTCCACTATAGAACACAAACACTTTTAAGTGAGCCCTATAACATGAGTGGGTAGGAATTTTTTTTTTTTTTTTTTTTTAAATGCAAAAGTCTAGAAATTCTTTAAGGGACTGCTTGTAAATGTAGCGTCAACTGAGGTCTAACACAAGGCAGCCTCTGTAAGCATTACTGAAGGGAGGAACTGTGAGCCCAGTCTAGATAAACAAGTGTTTTTTTATTGGTGGGGTTTTTGGGTGGGGGGAAATTATGATCCCAAAAATACTCAATAAATACAACATATTTATTGATTAATAGTAGAGCTTCCATGTATCCCAGTTACATACCCCCCCAAATTCAGGAAGTATTCAAATAAAAGTTGGTGTAGAGGTCAACAGTTATTTTATTTGGGTCCTAAAATCATGGGGTTAGTTTCACATTAATCAATAAAGGTTAGGCGCTCATTGGCTAGTGATGTTGTCTCAACAATGGTGCACTAAAATGTTAATATACGAATGCTATTAATCGCATCAAAGTCGCTGCTGGTCCCCAGGGTACTCGCATCTGTAATCCACCAGACATCGGTAATCAGTTTGCCGCTTACTAGACGCAGCTTCACAATCTCAGGCCAGATGATTCCCAACCCCTCCCCTGCTACTATAGCAGATTTCCTGGACTCCCTTCAGCACCCAACCCTGACATCGGATATAGTACCTGACCTGTGGTCGGCTTGGACGGAGGAGGAAGTTCAGGTGGCTATAAAATCCCTAATGCGTGATAAAGCTCCGGGACCTGATTGCCTCATAAACGGCTTCTATCGTACCTTCTGGGAGAGCTCAGTCCAGTGCTTAAAACCCTGTTCAACAAGGCTACGGAAGATTCTTATTTACCTAAAGAGATGTTGGAGGCAAGGATTGTTTCGATCCCAAATTAAGAGATGGCCTTGCTGCCCCTGACTTGGAACTTTATCAACAAGCCGCAAGGCTCGACCAGCTTAGGGATTGGATGGCTCCCCATCACTGCAAACCATGGGTTTCTATTGAAGCTCACGCTGTATTTCCACTTCCAATAGAAGACCTGCTTTGGTTGGAGGGAATGATCCACAGCTTGTATTACACTCCAGTTAAACTGCATAGAATTTGGCCCTCAGTTTCTCAATACTGTTGGGAGTTTGGGGGGAAGCCAGAACCCTTTTTCACATTTTTTTGGACCTGTCCCAAAACTAAACCTTGGGATAGGCGTTTAATGAAGTTACCTGCCGAATTAGATCAGTCATTGCACCACAAACAACTTTGACTATCCTCCAACTATTTCCGTCTGACTTTCCAGTCCACCACCGGTATGTGGTGGGTCATATTCTAATTGCCACCAGAGCGATTCCCTCGCCTCTTTCCAAAGTCATAGCAAAAATTCAACTGTTATACGATGTAAACCATCGGTCTCAAATACTCTTCTTCAGCCTCCACCCCCTGATGAAGTGGTTCACCTGGTCTGATTATATTGCTACAGATTCAGCTATAACCTCGTCACGCAAGTCTCAATAGAGCCCTTCTCTGTTCAACTTTGACTCATTAAACGTGGGATCCCCAGTATGACCCCTCGACTTCTCTGCTAGAGCACCCTCTGGTGAGGTCTCTCACCTCCACCTTCCTTCCCTGCCTCTTTCCTGTAGGTTGCGATTCCCACTGTTATGTCTTTTTGGTTTGATATATACTTGTTTTTAATATCTTATATTTATATCTGTCATCTATCTGTGGACTATACATAGTTTTTATGGAATTTAGGGTTTGATATTTTATAAGGACTTGTTTTATGAGTTATTAGTCACGTTTTTCAATAAACCATACTGGATATTATGTTTAAATTATTAGGCTGTCACTCCTATCTGGAGATACGGATATTATATGGTTTTATTTATTCAAAACCTGCATTATGGACGTACTTTAACATTTTAGTACACCATTGTTGAGACAATATCACTAGCCAATGAGCACCTAACCTTTATTGTATATTGTAATTTCTAAGGGAGGGATACCCTCAGCCCCCACCCCCATTATTTCACAAATGACCATCAGTTTCATTAATCTCATTGTTGAGGCCTAATTATTACCTGTTCCTCTCTTCTGCAGCCTGAGCCTCTTCAAAATGTCTCCAAACTTTTCATTCTTGCACAAATTTGGCAACTTGACGTGGACACCAGCACGGAGACCAGTCCCAAGGTTGGAGGGACAAGTTAGGACATACCCAAGATGTTGGTTCCACATGAATTGGTAGCCTTTGTTCTTAAAAGAACATTCAATCTAAAAAAAAAGAGGAACACAGGTTAATATATGCAGCCTCCACTAACATTACCATTATTTCCCTGTATACAGAATTCACCGCCAGCAGTCATTTTATCATGTATAGTGGGATGATGCATGTCATGAATAAATTATCTCTCGTCACAAGAGGACAATAGAAGTCTGTGCCAATATTCATGTCAATGCTCCCATTCACTGTTGTACTAAGTCAACCTCACCAAGAAATCAGCCATGTTATGATTGGACCAATATTCCAATTTAGTCCATCAATTCAGGAAGAAAAAAATAAAATAGAAATCTAATATTTTTGACATTCAAGTGTCAGAATGACCATTCCTCCCATCCACTTGTGTAGTTGTTAAACAGTATAGAGTACAGATGAGGTCCTTCTGTACCTCTACTAACTGTACTGTAGGTGTTCGACTTTAGTCCATTCCAAGCACTATTATTGGTGGATAGCGCCAGCCGTTAACCAATCAAGGTGTTGGAAGAGCCAAGCATTGGTTAGTAGATGATTTGTGCTTAGATCTAGAGGTTATGACCCCTTACAGGAACTTCACCAGGGAACTATGCACCAAGGAAATGGGTAGCAAGGAATACAGTACTTGTTATAGGGTTCTACCCTGCACAGCTGCCACTAGCATGCTCTCCATTGCATAGGGTCACTATATAGCATCCTAGAGTGGGCACTCCATTGAGTACTGGTCAGATAGGGCCGCTTTGTACTTCATAATAGTACTCAGAAATATACATTGTTTATGCATTTCATAGGCTATGTATGACTTCACTCACATGTACAACCACACAATGGGCACATCATGTAAAAGCACATTATAGGTGTAATCACTACAGACACAGGCTCCATGCATACTGACAAAGGGTAATTTAAGGATGAAGGAGTGGGGAATAAAATAACGTATTGTGCATTCCTGGTTATTTTTTTTTTTTTCCTTTAAACAAGGGTGGACACTCGTATGTCTGACCCATCAGAATTTATAGTTTATCTGGTAACTTCTGTAAGTAAAACAATGCCTTCCAGTCTTACAAGTATGAAAAACAAGCCACTATGCCAACCATTTATATAGTTTGTCCTTTTAAATATTTCTAGGGCCACCGCTATAGTCGCTGTAAACCGAAAGGTACTGGCGTCACTTGTGTCAATGGCCGGAGCCCTGTGGAGAGTTTGGGTGCAGAGCCAGGATCCAGTAAATAGAACCAGTCTGGACAAAGATCTTTACACTAGGGGATAGATTTACTAAGCTGCGGGTTTGAAAAAGTGGAGATGTTGGCTATAGCAACCAATCAGATTCTAGCTTTCATTTATTTAGTACCTTCTACAAAATGACAGCTAGAATCTGATTGGTTGCTATAGGCAACATCCCCACTTTTTCAAACCCGCAGCTTTGTAAATTTAGCCCTAGGTGTCATAATGCTGGTTTGGTTTTGTAGGGTGCCTTCAGCTTAGAAATTTGCATACAATTACTCTATGGGGCATATTCAATTGTCCGCGTTACTCGGAAATGTAACGCGGTGTGCGCACTATTACGGTAATAGTGCGCGTAATTACCGCTATTACGGTACCTTTAACGCCGGCTTTCAGCTCGCAGCTCAGGGAGCTGCGAGCTGAAATCCGGCTTAGAATTACCGTAATAACGATAATAGTTTTAACGCTGTGTTACTTTTACAAGTAACACGGACAAATGAATATGCCCCTATGGGCGAGATATTGGAGACGTGTGCAACGTCTGAAGCTATAAATGACATAACGTGTTATCACCCACCTTCTTCAGCCCGTCACAGAACCTCTTGAAGACCTCGTTCATGTTACCGCCCTTCTGCATTGAGATCACGCGGAGATGATCCTCCTCATTGATCCAGACAAGGAAAGTCTTGTTGTCATTGTGCCTAATGAGCATACAGTGCATTGGTTATTATTTCTACCCATTTTAAAAAATCTAAAACACAAGGACCATCCTATCCCAGTTTTTCCCGGTAGGAACTAGTGTTTTGGTTTCATCAGGAAATGTGGAACCTTGATATAATGCATCATTAATACATGTAGCCAGTAAGGTATTCAACTTGTACATTCCATAATGGTGGGGTTCAAGACAACCAGTTAGTCTTTAGCTGTCTGACATTTAGCACTTTGGACATGAGGAAGCTGTGGAGAGACAACCATCAGCCATCTTGCAATAGCTGCTGTCCGTGCTAGTTTCATGGATGGGGAAGTTGGACTCCAGGGGGTAAATGTATCAAGTTGCAGGTTCGAAAAAGTGTAGATGTTGCCTATAGCAACCAATCATATTCTAGCTATCATTTTGTAGAATGCACTAAATAACTAAAATCAGATTGGTTGCTATAGGCAACACCTCCACTTTCTCAAACCTACAGCTTGAAAAATTTACCCCCAGATTTCACGGGAGCATTGGCGCTTTAGGACCTTGAATAGTGTCCAGACTTTAGAACCTCCATTACTACCTGCACCAATCCAGTGGGACATTCATTTCCCAGACCTCTCATAGTGAATGTTTTGAATTTTACAGCTCCAGTCTTGGTAAGAAAACTCCACATTCCCTACGTGGCTGAAGAAATCATGGACTGGGAGCAACAACAAGGTCATCTACATGTCAAATGAGGAAACCCCAAACTGCTACATTCGAGAAGGGGTTACACTAATGAGAACTAGTTATCCTGAAGTGGACAACTCATTTAACCCCATGACTACCATCTCAGAATACAGCTCTTAAGTAGCTAACTAGAGTATAGGTCAAGGTGCGGGTGTTGTGAGTAGAAGCCCAGATTAAGGCATTATCCAGCTTAATGCGAAATCTTGTAGCAAACAAGACAGTAAAGACAACAGACAACTGTTATATTGTTGTCAACATATTTTCCAGACTGACAGAAGGTTCCGTGTTCCATTTATCCATCTCACGTTCTGTTACAGTTCTACATGTAGGATTGTAGTACAAATGGCAAATTAATAGTTCTTATGTGGAACTAGGTTCTCATATGGACCTGTCACCTGCCTACAACGGAGGCAGCCATTTTATGGGCTGGACCAATATTCAGCCCATCAATTGTGAACAAGTGACATCACCGAGCCGCTAGTTACCAGTGAATGGATTTTTGGATCCCAGCGACGTCACTTGTTCTACTGAACAGATAGGCTGAATAATTGGCTCATGTGTAGGTGGCCGGTAGACAGCGATATAATGCTGCAGAAAGACAGACAGAGTTTATCTTCTTTGTACTTTCTTTCCTAAAGAGCGTTGTTTCCTGTTTTGAGAATGTTCCGAGCACTGCTAGTGTCAGTAGGAATTGTGAAGAGACCTACCAGATTCCCCTGGCGTCAGGCCAGTCCCGGGCCATTCCAGAGGCCAAGAGGAGAGGAGAGACGGGCTTGTCAAAGAGGAAGTGATCGTCAATAAGCTGCTGTTGCTCTTCATCTGTCATGCTCTTGAGAGCATAGTACTTCCCATTCAGGTCGCCGTCCAGACTAGCCAGAGCTGAAAGCACAAGAGACGATGTTTACACAAAAGTCAGATTGCCGCCCCGTAACCAAAATCAGAAAACAAACTATAGTGCAGCATTACAGCCACTGACAGGTCTATTTCTTGTAGGATTAGACCTTGTAAGCTCAGCCTCCTGTAAGCTGATTCCGTGCCAAGATTTAGCTCCCAGAGTCATTGTAGCCCCCTCCTTCCCGTAGGACACGAATGTCCATTCAGTTTTATAGAGGACATACCAGCCGCTCATGTTGGATACATTCTAGAGAATGTATCTTACCAAACGTTAGATATAGGCTAAGGGTCATACTTTCAATATAGACTTTGTTTATTTTGCACATTTATTCTTAAAATAAAACGGTTCACTCCTCCTTACATCGTCCTAAATCTTAATGAGCGTTACTCCAGTAAGAACACTTTTAAATGTATCCATTGTGCTGAATAAAGTCATGTTTTAACATCACCTTTGATACGTTTAATTTGTTTGCCAACGTGGATATTCCAGACCCTCTGCCAAATCCTGGAGGTGTTTCTATTGTTATCCCAGTCTGAGTTTGAGGAAGGGAAGGGGGAGCGCTGTGGAGAACCTATTCTCAATACAGCTATTCTAATACATATACTTTTATGTACATAAAATACATAGGCTTCTCCCACTTTTGAGAGCAGAGTAGAAAATTAGGCAGCCCTCGTTTTCCATGTCTTTACCAGGCACAAGGGGTTTATTATAAGTGGCACGGTGTAAGAAAACAATCCATCTGGACAGAGCCTTCAAGGGAAAATAAAGTAAAAAAAAAAATCCCTTAAACTGTATAAAATCTTCTTCTAGAGCAAACTGTGGATCTTCAGATCCCAGCAAATCCTGCCAGCCAGAATTCTGGGACCTGTAGTGCCACAACTTGCCTAGTATAGCTCTGTAGGAACGCTGGATAATGAAACGGCAGGGTTTTATTTTAACATCTCGTATAACAGGAATGAACGATGCTTGTTCTATTGCGTTCACCGTCTGGCTGTATGTTAGACAACCTGTTATTCCATATTAGCGGAAGATGGAAAGAATGTCTTTGTACCATCAGCCAAGTCCCTCTATGTGACATTACCATATACAGAGAGGTATTCAGCACGATTTGTAAAGGAGAAAGTTACTTCCTTAAAAAGGTTTGTTCCTAGAAAGTGACACCCAGCTTTCCAGTATCACTTACTGAATGAAAGAATATACTTTAACATGTCACATTTATTATTTATATACAACGTGCAGACTCTGCAGTGTTTAACAATTGGTTGCCCTCAATACACAGTTTATGGACATACATTACCTCCTTATACTGCTGGGTGTCTCAGTGTTGCCCTATTTACAGGCTCAGCTCATGGAAACTGAGCACATGGAAAGAATGCGCAGAGGTAGAACGTTGTAATTAAAGTAAATCTCATATTATTTATTCACAGGAGTGAGATTACCTTCAACGGAGAGCTTCTCAATGCCTCTCCTTTCTCCGCGGCTGCAGTGAGGTGGGAGGCAGAATCCCTTGATGCTCCTGCCGGTTCTGACACGGGAGCTGATGACGTAGTTTGGGTCCAGATCGTCACCACCCTAATTAAATCATAGGAGTTAATCAACTTTAGTTAAAAAAAATAAAATAATTGAAAACAAAATTTTTTTTTAAAAACAAATTAAAAACCAAAATTGCATTTGTGTATTAGGGATTTTACATGGAAACAAATGTTACTTGCTAGAGGTGTAAAAAACTGCACAAGAAATTGTTTTAGTGAAAAGCGGTTTAAAATATTTAGTTACTTAAGACATCGCCCTGGTTGTTTGTTTATTAACAAAAAGGAAGAGTCGGGGAGAGCCATAAGCTAAATTTTAGTGGTGACAATATACAAATATGCCACTCTTATTCAGGAGAATGGACTTCTGGGAGATGTAGTCTACATAGTAGCTGTTAGATTCAATGCTACAGTCCTGGCCTGGACAAACCCCAGCATATATCTAACCTCTAACTGGAAAAGTATGCTGGAACTTGTAGTTTCACAACACCTGGAGAGCCACAGGTTGGCCAAGCATGCTAGAATCCCTAGTTGGGCAAGGCTGTATATAGCATTTCATATGCGGACCAATAATTATACTTCCCTGCACTGAGGAGCCCTAATAAGGATGGAGAGTGTGCTAGTATACATCTTCCTCTGTGTCAAACCAAACAAAACTTAGGAAACATGAAAGTGCATTTAATAGGTGGTACATGGTATAATAAAATAAAATATATTTCCTAGTTTATCTTACATTCTCATATCCAAGAGTAAACGTCTGATATTTGTTGATAAAATCTCACGACACAGGTAAACCATAATCAAATACCTCCTGAGGTAAGCACGTGTCCATCTTTAAAGGTCTAATCACATTTTAAAGACGTTGCCGGCAACCGAACAAGAAATGTTGGGTTTGTTATATTTTATAACATTACGGGTGTTTTTAGTCCACAAACATACCAGTGACAAGGTGCAGGCAGAGCCAACTCACCTTCAGGTTTTCAGAGTTCAGGTCTGTCTTGTGCTGATCTGTTGGTTTGTAGCCCCCATGTCTGTCCTCAATGATGGGGTCAAAAAGCTCCTTGAACTCATCATAGGATTCTTCATCCCCAGCGACACATCCTACGGTCATAATATAGGGGTGACCTGCACAAGTACAGGCGTCGTTAGGAGAATGACAATAAATGATACAGTTCTAAAGGATGCCCCCCCAGCGGTGACCAGTTCTGGAAGTCTGACAGTGACTAACCTGCCCATTACCAGGTTAGGAGAGGCTGAAACCTGCACTTGGGTGGTGTTTAAGTACCAAACTCACCCCACAGATCCCTACATAAGACAGAGGCATTGTGAAGGGAGACTTCACCAACGCACGTCAGGCAGGCCGTTATCAGATGCAGTCACAATATAAGACTGCCATAGCTCTCCACCTGTTTTTACTGCATGACTCGGTTGGGTCACAGTCCCTGGTGACAGGCTGTGTTTAGGTCATGGATATTGGTTTGCAATGGATGCATCCACTGCATGTAAAGTGATTAAGTGCACTTAAGATATTGAGGACAGAATGCGCTCAGGATCTATTTCATAGGCAGTAGTGAGGGGCTACTAGCTGCGGAGGAGAATTATCTGGAATAAAATGTCCAGCGTGATATAGAAGTATTTAACCATTACCAGTAACGAAATGTTATGCTGCGATATTAATCAATTTACCTCATATCACTGCATCTGGCCTCGAAGCGCTTACCATATCCAAGAGACATCCTATTGAAATAAATATTATGGGGCATGTTGGATAAGAACGGCTGTGTGAGCAGAACGGTCTAGTCTGGTCACCCACATCCTTGACAACTAAATTGTTCATCACTCAGGAACAGGGACAAGACGGGCCAGAGTATTGCCACCCAGAGGCTACTAACACTTACTATAAATTAGTAAGCAAAACTATTGTGACTTTGTACAACCAAGGACCATATGAATATTTTCCACATTAATTAAGCTATTAGACAGCACCACAGTCATGCTAAAATTTGGTCCATGTACCTCATTTTAGTGAAGGAGTTTAAAAAAAGGGAGATTTGAAAATATACTGAAGGGCCAGAGGTAAAGGAGACCCTTACAGGAAACCTAGAGCATGTTCACCGACATACATGCAGTTACAGAGGTTAAAAGACAAAGGGGTAGATTTATCAAACCTTCAAAAAGGATAAGTGGAGGTGTTGCCCATAGCAACCAGTCAGATTCTAGCTATCCTTTCTGTTGTACATTCTAAAAAATGATAGCTGGAATCTGATTAGTTGCTATGGGTAACATCTCTCCTTTTCCTTTGTAGGGGTTTTGATAAAGGTGATTCACTAGTATTGGGGGGACAATGCAGACATTTATTTCATTACTCCAAGCTTATGGCTGGGACATGCACTGTAGTCCAATTCAGTCTCTATACTAGACAATTAGTATTAATGGTTTCAAAGTCCAAAATATATATCCTTGTTAGAGCAAACACACAGTCTCTGCAAACCTCAGTAACAGTTAGAGAGCACACGCCGCTTACACCGTGGAGGCAGCCATGTTGTGGCCTTGACCAGTATTCACGAGAACTCAAGGACTATCCAATCATTAGGATTCAGTGACATCACTGAGGCACAAAGCCCCACCCTTCATACCGCAGCCTATCCGTTCAAGGTGACCTGACCAGGTACTCAGGGAATGCTTCAGCACACAAGATGGCTGCCTCCATTGTGAATAAAACGATGGGTGAGTTTTAAAACAAGGTATCTCGGCATGCATTCTCTCTTTACCAGGATTGTCTACCCCAGTCTGTATTACATCATCCAGAGTGAAGCCACTAGGGGTCCTTCTGTTTCTCATTTTCTTGTACATAGCAAAAGTTAAGACTTTCGCCATATGGTTGTTGTGTGTGGACAGATCAGGGAATTCCTCCTCAGCCGACAACCTCAAAATGATTAGCTCGGCCATATTAAGTTTGCTAGAGTGAAAATAAAACACTGTATGGGTTAAAAATCTGCTCTCCCTTGTCAATAGAAGTGCTGCAAAAAAGGTCTCGTTGCACCAAAATTTGTTGCATTAGAGAGAAATTCAAATACATCATAGAAAATAAACAAACACCTTTAAATCATAGGACCAGTCCTTTAAGTCATACTGAACAGACAGCAGATATGGTTTGAGCACTTCCAGTAATGAGGGTGAACAGATGGCAGAGTGGATGAAGATAGACTTTTATTTTACCTGGGTTGTCAACCCCAGTTTGAATGACATCATCCACTGTAAATCCACTTGGCGTCTGTCTTCCCCTCAGTTTCTCGTACAGCTCCGTTGTCAGCACCTTAGACATATGGTTGTTATGGACACTCAGGTCTGGGAACTCCTCGTCCACGCAGTACTTCATTTTCATGGTGTTGTGGGTGTTGCCGAAAGGCATGATTGCACTTTACTGCAAGATTATGGGGAAGAAGAAGTAAAAACCTTACACATGGCTACTGCATGACCTTAGAGATGACCTTTGAGAAAGCGCTGTGGCAGCAAGCCCACCCTGCCAGGAATGGGCAGCCTTGGAATCTAGCTGGTGCTGGACTATATATGTCATTACCCTAAGCCAGAGCTGGCGTATGAGGTTGGGTAGGAAGCCCAAGGTCATGACAATTTCTGTAAACATTACACAGAATAGGAGACGGCAGGAAGGCCTACCATCAATTATGTACACTCCAACACACTGCAAGCCCCATATTCAGCCAGTGGAGCTTGTATTACACATCACCAGCACCAAGGGTAGGGTAACACCATTGAAATGGCACATTGTGTTTAATTAAGTGGCAGGTGAGGATATACTGGCCTTGTCAAAGACAAGCACAAGAGTAATCTATTAAAAAATATCCAATATTTAATTAAAAATGAAATAAAAAAATAAATTAAAAAAAAAATGATAATGGATTCCTAAATTTTAAGATGATCCCTTGTTTGCCATCTGGTGTAATCAAGAGGTCAGACTGTAGCACTGTAGTCACGGTCTGCCATGTTAGCCAAAGGCTGACTGGGTATGCTGGGACTTGCAGTTCAACAGCTAAGAGCTACATATAGCATATTCCATCAATGGAGCTTCCACTTGAACCATATCACTTTAAGGGCCCCTTCCTCACCCCATATAACCAAGGAACAGCCTTTTTAAAGGTTAACGAATGCAAACTGAAAGACAGCTACCAGTTGTATAGTGTGTGCTTCAGTATAGTCATTATCAGAAACAATTAAAAACAGTGGATGCAGAAGACAGGTTTAACAATGAATTACTGGTCAAAATAATAACTGAAATAGCAATATAAAGCTAAAGGCATTTAAGCAGATTAATGGTTGCATTGCTGTAACTTCTCCAAATACCTCTCACGGTTTATATTCTATGCCCTGGCAGTGAGTATATACAATGCTGCAATAATAAGTCACCCCAAATATTGTTGGCCCTGAGCCTACAGGCTGCACCACTAGCATAAGGAGGACCAATAGGGGGCACTGTTGAGCTGGGACAGAAAAACTTCAATACAGTTAGATTAACTCTTTAACGGTATTCTATGTAAAGACATTTTTTTTTGTTTGCAGAAAACTCCCTCCCACCTCCATGTAAAACTCAGCATCACATTCTTAGCATGATGGCAGCAATGACACACTGTATATCAGGACATGTGCAGCTTGGAGCAGCCTTTACAGATTCATAATCATTTGCAAAATCTGAGCATTATTGGGTAAATTGCGATTTAAACCTGGATAATTCTGAATCATCAATTTGGAGTCCACACAAGCAGTGTCTGAATGCGCATTCTGCAACAACGCCCCAGTCTGGAGAGGGGACACATCCCAAGGACATGACAGATGACGCTTCTAAGCGCAGCTTCCCCATTCGTGAGCCCCCAAAGAACTTCCTATCGCAGCGGCCATCTGGGCTTCTCCTTTGCGCAATAACGCCTGGAATGCCACGATCCAAAGGGGACGCGCGTCTGATCCAAGCTGCCGCTGATTGGGAACAGAATCAGGCACCAGCCCGGAGCCAGCGACTTCCAAGCCTCAGTTAACCCGCTTGGAGCCAGCCCAGTACGCGCTCTGCATTGCAATCTTCCACAACCATTAATGTTCCAGAGATCAATTGCAAAACATTTGCATCCCATACAAAACAAAAAAAACTGCAGCTTGTTTATCCTAGATTCTGCAAAATGCTGAGCAAGTAACATTGTTACTTACCTGGTAATTTTTGTTACTGGAGGCAAAATTGTTAAAGACCCTGAATGACTTCAGGACCAAACAACTACCCAGACCTGAAGGGATGTGTGTGAGATGTTGCCTCTATCCCCTTTATATAGCATTGACAGACCACCCCGTCATTGGCTGCTATTTATATTCCATTCATTGGATTGGGCGGCTGGGAGAGGGAAGTATCAGGACGACCTCTAATCAATGCGCTTCCAGTTTGCCAGAACTGGCCCTGACTGCATTGTGCAGTATAATGTCACTCAGGTGACCGACAGCAGCTTGTAGTGTAGTCAGCGCACAGTGTAGACGCACCTGTAATCATCCAAAACGCACGTTCATACCGCTTGAACATTATGGAGCAAGGTCTATGCTTGGTTAGTTATTTAAATATGCATTTTAAGCCATTTTGCAAAAAAGTGGATAACAAATAAACACTGGGATGCAGCAGGACAGTTACATACAACATGTAATAGGATGCAATAAGCCTAAGAAGAGCATGCATTATTAGCTTTTCACTCATATAGTGAATGACTTAATTTATATGCAGCAAGACCTTGGAGAAAGAGGTACATGGAAGCTCTACTTACTACTCATTGGAGGACTCAACAAAATGGGCCTCAAAAAATGGGGGGGGGGGGGGGGGGGGGTAGCTCATGTAGAGTTGGACATACATCTGGGTTTTTTTTCGTAAAGCAAGCATTTCTATATTGTGCATGTGCACCAAACATGCAGATTTGGTTGCATTATACACTTTGGGCTAGATTTACTAAACTGCAAGTTTGAAAAAGTGGAGATGTTGCCTATAGCAACCAATCAGATTTTAGCTGTCATTTTGTAGAATGTAGTAAATAGATGATAGCTAGAATCTGATTGGCTGCTATAGGCAACATCTCCACTTTATGAAACCCGGGGTTTAATAAATATACCACTTTGACTCCTTATAAGCGGAGAGGTGGAACGGGAAAGGGAAGAGGTCGGCCAGCGTAGATAAAGTACCGCAAGGGGCGTATTCTCATAAACGCAACCAAGGTAGACTGGGACAGAGATGCTTATATGTCTGTCAGGAGTCGTACCTCACACTGACAGCATTAAATTCGCTAGTGCTGCTGCTATATTATATAAAGTTGCTGTAGTCTATTCAAATAATTTCACCAAAATCTCCATTTGGACTAAAGCAGGAAAAATTACCATTTGATTCTTTAAGAGGAAGGTGACAGAGGTTTATATTTAATGGAATTTCATTTGTACTTTTATTTTTCATTTGTGTCTCTAATTATGTTTAACATGTAAATGGCACTTTTGTATTTATTAATGACACTATGCTCTCAGCTATATGACACTTCATTAAATATGCTTTTTCAGGTGATATTTTTTTTCTGCTTACTATTATTTGGAACACAAATGCATTCAATGCTACACAAGGCTCTGGAATTTAACCAATTTTCAAGAAGCACCACAATGCAGTACCTCATATCAACCAATCAGATTGCTGCACATTTTGGTCTGTTCATTGTTAGTTTTGTTCATTACATTAAAACTTCTTCCTCGTCTCTGTAACCCCTATACCATGAGCACAGTTTTGCAAGATAAATTAACGCCACTGTCTGAAGCATATTAGCAGGTTTTAAGTTCTGTATTGTGCTGTAGTTCCTTATCTTATATACATGTTCCTAATTCAGATATTACTGGACATAAAGGGGCTTTCCACCTTCAGATGATATTCATTTATGTGCCTTACTGAATGCAATCCCTTTTAGCTTTCTTCTGTGCTTTTCATCCTTATGTTTATATCATCAGGCAAAGTGGTTTGTTTGTGTTGTACAAGGCTCCATACGTTTTGGAATAACAGTTTTATTTGCTATGTATGGTGATTTATAGACAGTAGCATAGGATGCTTCCCTTGTTTCTAACTCCCCAGAGCTTAGTGAAAATATATAACATATATATCATTTACATTCCAATTTTCTTCTGCTGAAACACCAGGAATGAGTGAGACACAAAAGCCACTGGGGGACATTCACTACAACAGAACAGAAGTACCGTAGCCCACCAGAAGCAATTAAAAAGAGGAAAACCATGTTTCACATATATAGAAATAAATTTTATAACTACGCAATGCCCTTGATCTATGACCGCTCTGGGACACACAGTCACATAAGACCCTGGTCACCTTTTAAAACAATTGTTGCGGCACTTCGCAATGAAATTTCAGAGCACACCCATTGTTTATTAATATGCTAGGTAGATATGCATATTAATTAATTCATTATTTGCATTTATAAACATCCCCCTTTATCTCCACATGTAACACTTATAAATGAGTACACTTTATAGACATGAGGGGTAGATTTACTAAAACGGAAAAGTGTAGGGTGTTGCCAATAGCAACAAATAGAATTTCAGCTCAGCTATCATTCTAGAATGTAAGTGATAGCTAGAATCCGAACGGTTGCTATGGGCAACACCCAGCCAGTTGTCCATTTTAGTAGTAAAATTACAACAAGGAGTTTTGTTTTTTTCTCCCCAATGCCGTTTCCATCGTCCGGTGTAATCTCCCATAGAGAACAATTTATGGTATTTGACAAGAGGCTTCTGTTGCGTTCCGCAAGCAGCTGATCGCAGCTCAACCCCATACCATGACATTAGAGAAATAATTGTACATTAGCACATGTGGTGATTGGATGTTAGAGTTATATTAATGGAATACAGAATGCATGTATGATGCAGAACACAATAGTAATCAAACCCAGTGCTATAATGTGATAAATAGTGTTTGAAGTGCTGACGTAAGCCGTTCATACGATTCATTGCAAATAAAGCCATAAGAATAACTACCATTGTCTATAAAGTAAGGCTGGGTACACAGTGTAGTCATCCGATTATCAGACGATACCACATTAGTGAACGATGATCTTGCTCTTCTGCTCCACGGGAGGTTTCTGTCTTCCCTGAGCTCGCCTTAAGACATCTGCGTTACAGTTTGACAGGTGTACCGCCCCAGTCAAACTCCCCACCTGCCACCATCCTCGGAGCGGCAGGTGGGGAGTTTAAACATAAGCTCATCGTTTTATTTGATTCTTAAACTGGATTAAATCTTTCGATCAGCGATAGAACGATATCATTCCAGTTCTGCAGTGTGTACGCACTCAGGACCGGAAGTGTCCATAGATCTCTATGGACTGTGCACAGTCACCATCTTTTGAGCCGATGGTTATGTCAGATGAAGCGCACAGATCTGAAGGCAAATAGTGTAAAATGTATATAGTGTGTACACATAAATCAGGATGCCGATTGGGAGTTTATTTTTGGTGTTTTTTTGTCGTTAGTAACATCGTTAAAGATAGCGCTTCCGGAGAAATTTTCTGCAGTGTGTACCCAGCCTAAACGTAGAGACATAATAACTTGAATGGTTCTCCGCAGTTCTAGTTGTACTTATGGTAATAGGTGAAGGGTGTGACTATTCCCACATTTAGTGGGGACCATTAAAATGTTGCTTTTAGTACACTACAGGGTATATTTATCAAACCTTCTAAAAAGTAAAAATGGAGGCGTTTCCCATAGCAACCAGATTCTAGCTTTTATCCATTACATTCTAGAATAGCTAGACTAATTGGTTGCTATAGGCAACATCTCCACATTTCCTGTTTAGGAGGTTTGATACATTTACCCCTACAGGTCCATTCATAAGTAGGACTACTGAACACTTAAATATATCAGTGGCAGGAGACATTACACAGATTGCAGAGCTAATTAAACAGTAAGTAAATGTAAACACATATATATATATCTATATCAGAGGGTAACATCATAGCTGCCTGTATCCTCAGAATAGTCGTAAAACAGATTGGAGCCGACAAAGATTTCATCACTTCATCATCAGCTTTAATCCACATCTGATTTCTGTGATTAGGTGATCTTTTAATTTCCTTGCACAACACTGATTTGGATTGTGCTGCTGTTAGAACCAGGAAGGACAAACATTTGTCCGAGATGCACTTGTTCTATCTTGGGGATGTTACATTGAAGTTAGATATGTTACTACTCTCTCCCCTTCTTCAATATCTGGATCACATCATTTGATTTTAATTACACTTTGATAATTTATTTTTCTAATTAAGTTTGTTGCTCAGGCTGAGCTACTTGTGAAATTTGTATCTCAGTGGCAGATCTACCATTGGTGCTGTAGGTGCAGCGCACAGGGGCCCATGGAGATACTGGGGCCCACTGCATGAGGAACTGGCGAGCTGTGGGCCCCAGTTCCCTCCTCTCCACTTCTCAGCATCGGGGCCCACAGCTCGCTAGTTCCGGCTCTGATCTCACTGCAGCCTACCAGAATTAATTCCCTTGCATGAGATTCCCACTCGGTAAGATAACATGCTGTCATAACTGCTTTTATAGAGTTGCACTCTCTCTCTCTCTCTCTCTCTCTCTCTGCAACACCATTCTGTTCAAATTGTAGTCTGGAACAGTCTATTCTTTTCCCACTATGACTTGTGTCTTAGTATTTGAGCATTCAGTAGCCATATTGGCATTTCTTACAAACTTTTTGCTTTCTTGAGCAAGATACTCTAATGGGCCCTATTCAACTTTGAGCGATTCACTGCCAAACATCAGTGACATGTTCGTCCGTGCACATTTTCGGGTACTACGGTACCCAACATCGTGGATTTTCCTTGCGCATTTCTATAGAATGTGAACCAAAAACCCATGAAGTTGAATTGCTGCGGAATGCCCATTCCAGAGACACACCGCAGCACATTGCGTTGAGTTGAATCAGCCCCAAGAGAATCTACTATAAAAGACTATAGAGTATCTTGATTGATCATCGAAGAACATGAGAAAATGCCTCTTACTTCCTGTGGTCTGAATGAATACATCAGTGTATCAAGTCCAGAGGCTGTTCCTCTCTGCTAGTTTTTGGAAAGAAAATTCTTGTAATTTTTCCTTTAAGGAAACTTGTACATTTTATTTTCTGGCTGCACTGATCAATGTTGAAACCATTAACGAGCTGCTTTAATGCTAGCTTCCTTGTTTCTTTGGGGTGACGTCCTTGCCACATATGGATGTAGTTCATGTCGATCCTACTTGGCGGTTGACTGCTTCTATACACTTCTGCTGGTACAATACATCAGTGCGTTTTTTCCGTCAGTAACAATGTGACCCTTTTGTGATGATGCAACAGTCATTATTGGCTTTTTTGTGAGTTTATTCAATGACCAATTGCTTTCAAGACTAGGTACATATAGCATATTTGCTAGTATATTTCCTATGAGCGAATGCATATTTTAAAATGTTGGCAAGTTTGAAATTGATGGCAATTCCCATTTTAATTAGATGCATATCTACACTCAATTCTATAAATAGTTTATATCTGTCTAGCGCCATTCAAACAAAAAAGTGTCTGATTGGTTGCACATAAATGCAATGTTAGTAAATAGCCCTCATTGTTATCTCACCTCTATGTAGTGTGTAGGTGGCAGGTTCACATTAAGTCCAACTTAATGATATACTATTATATATTTTTTGCAGTTCTCTGTATCAAAGGAAACAATTCTCTCTTTTTATTTTTTCCACTGCAATATTAATAGCAAATACATCTACAACAGGAACTGACTAATATCTTTATGAGAACGGAACAGCGAAACCACAGACCTATATGATAACGTACCAGAGAAGTATATAATGAAATAAAGCGATAATACTTTAAAGTTCTTTTCTGTGTCTTTATGAAGAATGAAATTTCATTTAGAAGACTTACTCGATGACTCTCTTGGTTTTCTGACCAGGGGTACCCGGTCCTACCTCTGCAGATTCCCTCTGCTGCTCTCTACACAGTTCCCATTGGGCTGAATTTAGAGTTACTCTACCAAGTTCAAATAGGAATAACTACCAACAGATTTTCGGCGGGCAAGGAGTTCCTGGTAGGAAATCGGCATGATTTCGTGAAAATTCGCGTGGCATTGGCAGATTTGTGTGTGGTTGGGACTTTGCCATGATTTTTCTATTATGAATAAATGGTTTTGGAAACACCTCATCTACTCCCCACTCAAGACCAGGGGGTAAATGTATCAAGTTGAGAGTTTCCGGTGGGAAAACTGGAGATGTTGCCTATAGCAACCAATCAAATTCTAGTTATTTATTTAGTACATTGTACAAAATGATAGCAGGAATCTGATTGGTTGCTATGAACAACACTTCCACTTTTCAAACTCACCAGAAACTCTCATCTGATACATTTACCCCTAGATTGTATTGCATGTGCTCAGTAAAAAAACTGGTATAAATATAAATATATATGATATAAATAATTGATTTTTCTGAAAATAGGTGGAGGTACTAATGAAGTAGGTAGCTAGAATTACTTAAAACCACTGAAACTGATTATTTCAAACTGTTTGATTTTGTAAAACTTTAGTTTCTTTGAATATTGAGGATTCATCCACAAAATAATTTGTGAACGTGGGGGCAAATGAAGGTTATAGGAATCGGTTCAGAAAGGGAAAACCGTAACTCAGAAGGCAGGAATGGTGTCAGATTCTCCTAGGCACCGTTGCCATTCTATAGTGTACAGCAGTGACAGAAGCTCTGTGCGGCTTCTACCAGAGACCTAGTACTAGACATTTGATCCCACTAATGCATGTGTATTTAAGGGTTCTACTTGCTTTGCAGAAAATGCACTTCTGCACACAAAATGCCTGTGTGCAGAAGTGCACACAGGCATTTTCACTAAAAAAAAAAAAAAAAAAAAAAAAAAAAAAATTAAATTTTGCACCAGCTCTGAGATGGCGAAGATCATGTCTTGACCTATATTTATCATAAGGGGTCTTTTGGCTCTGGAGTTTTGGGATGACAAGCCCCCACAGCTATGACAAAGGGGGGCCCTAAAGACCCTTGTCTCTCTCTGGGGCCTTGTGGCTCCTAGACGATTATTGTAATCTTACTTATAAAGGCACCACAAAGGGTCTGCAGCGGCATAAATGACATATACAGAACGCAATGATCCATAACACATTACATGAAAATACAAAGACCAGACGTACTGAATAAAGAAATACTATTCTATAAAATGGTAATCCAGATCAAAATATTTGCAGGACAGTGAGTGAGAGTGGTGGTAAGGGCCAGCATGAAGTAGGCTTGAGCTTAAGAAAAGAGGGCCAGTGAAGCAGGCCAAGAGGTACAGAGGGTAATGGAATAGCAGAAGGAGAACTCAAGGAAAGGGGACCCTGCTTGTGAGAGCTTACTTCCCATCTTAAAAGAAAGGGGAATGCTTGAAGCCTTTGAGAGTAGAGGCTAACCGGATAGGGCGTGGAGAGCAGACCAGCCAAAGTCCTGGAGGAGGGAGAGGAAAGAGGTGATCAGTGAATTAGTGAGGCGGCTGTCGCTGGCAGAGCAGAGGGGGTGGTGAGGAGTGTAGGAAGAGATGAGATTGAAGATGTAGGGGATTAATTGAGAGCTTTGAAGGGGAGAGTGGGGAAACTAAATTTAATTCTGTTGACCATGGGTAGACAATGTAGCAACTGGCAGAAAGGAGACCGCAGAGAGTGAAACAAAAAAGCACAAAAATGAATGGGACATACAAAAAAAATGTAATAAAATAGAAAAATAAAAAAGTGCCGAGTGGTCATGATCCCAATCTAATGGTTGGGCCATTCTAAAAATGTTCTCACCCAACCAAATAGGGCAAAAAATATGTCGGTGCTTATAAGCTTATATGTTTAAGGTACTAGATGAGTGATTTATGGCACTCCTGGGTCGCTACCTTAGTCCTGGGCTTTCAACACTGTTCCCTGGCCAAAGGACTAATTACAGCTCTGCCACAACTGCACTTGATCTTAGCCAGAAGGCTGAGAAGTGATTGATAAGGTTAAGAAACAGTTGAGAAGGGAGTATCCAGGCATTGCACAAGACAGGTGCATGAGGTGTAGGTTAACAGGCCTTACAGGTGATTGTTATCCTCATGTAGTATGTGGAGTAATGGGGCACTTCCCTTTAGGGAAGTTTCCAAAGTATTAAGCCCCCAGCACTGGCTCTTGGCACAGCATTAGGTAGAGGAAAAAAAAAAGGAAAGGATTTTAGAAAAGTCATATTTAATTAAAAGGGTGCTTCTGAAGTGGCAGGAGGTTGGACTCTGATGGGACATTTACAGACCTCCATTGTTTTAGGTCAACTTGAAACCAAAGTGTACATATAGGACCTGATTTTGAGTTAGGAGCAAAGCAAAGAACAGGAGCAATTTTGCACCTGGGCAAACCATTTTACAATGCAAGGGGTTACAAATTAACTTTTTTTTTGCATGCAACAGAAATACGGGCTGCTCTTTTATGTAGCACACAAATACTTGATAGCTTTATTTTAACACTGAAATTAAAGTTGATCTATGACATGCCGTATCCCAACTATAAATCTTTTCCCACATTTTAAATTTACCTCCCCCTCCATTGCAACATGGTTTTGCCAAGGTGCAAATTTGCTCTTTTTCTTTGCTTTGCTCGTAACTCAAAATCAGGCCCATACTGCATAACTTGTGTGTTTTATGGCCATGTTACCATACTGCAATCCAATACTGAATTCCTCCAAAAATAAAAACTTAGCTGTGGGTAGAGTACGAAGAGCTAAAATAAAAATGAAAGCATACTGTGCTCCATTTAATCAGCTGGAGTACCCAAGGAATGTAATGGTCCTGTAGTTTAACACCTAAAACTGTGTTCTCAAGTTTGTGTCTCCTAAAATGTCTCACACTTACCGGTTTTGTTTAATGCCTTTCTTCCTTCTTTTAAACTGAATTAGCCCAGCTTCTCAAACAGCCTGCACTACCCCTATTTATCTAGAATTTTTGCCTCTCAAAGGGGTGTGGCTTGCTAACTGGGCGAGTGGTCTCAGTAAAAAGGGCCAAGGGTTTGGGTATATATCGAGAGTTTTGGGTGGAAAAGCTGTGTGGATCGGGAAATTGGCCATTTTTCCCAATTGGCCCCTAGAATATTTGGAGGTAGGAGGATGCATACTTTCCAGCCATCCTAATTTCCAGAGACAGACTCAGGTTTTAAATATTATACGTTGGAAAATGTCCAGAAAATGCCCCTGACTTTTAGCGTAGATGAACAGCATAGATCCACATCTTGAGTTATTTATGGTGCTACTGTAAAGTTACACTCTTACTGAACAAAATTGACATACAGAAATACACATACCTCTAAAGTGCCTCAAATCTCTGTCCCTGTTTCCTTCCAAAAGTATCTCTATTTTCCTACTGATTTGTACAGACCTCACAACATTCCCAATGGAATTTGGGGTAAGCTAAGCCACATCCCCGATCTACTTAAACTCTGCTGGATCTGCCCAAGCCACAATGATTTCACACAAGTCCACCCCCTTTTCAAATATGCCACACCCACTTTGACATTCAAAACTTTAGACTGTCCCATAACAAATGGGACTGTTTAACTTTGTATGTGTATAGACCTGTATAGATACACTCATTTACTGGTTTCCAAAAATGTCAACTTCTGTCCTATATTCAGAATAGTATCACCATGTATTTAGTGGTTTTTGGTATTTACAGACCTGCAATATCCCAGTCTTACACATTGGGCTAGATTTACTAAGCTGCGGGTTTGAAAAAGTGGGGATGTTGCCTATAGCAACCAATCAGATTCTAGCTATCATTTTGTAGAAGGTACTAAATAAATGAAAGCTAGAATCTGATTGGTTGCTATAGGCAACTTCCCCACTTTTTCAAACCCGCAGCTTAGTAAATCTAGCCCATTGACTGCTTTCAGAATTCTAAGAAAGTACTTCATGATCTGCAAACAATTGGATCCACAGTAAAACCTTCAACGCCAGAAGTACTGCTTTCTAGTGTGGCACCTGTCTTTCAAGAGCCACAGGATTATTGATTGTCTTGGGGAGCACATTAGGCAATAGTGACTGGTATTGGATCATATGGTGCAATACAGGTTCATACAAGGTATTATAGTGGCATATTTTTTGCACATTGAAACATTTTAGCATAATGTAAATAATTCACTTTATGCTGCCATAAATTGACATTTGGCCAAAGCACGCCTGTCAGGTAGAATTTCACCATATTGTGCGCCATGTATAACATTTTAGCTACAATGGTTTGCTAATTCTATGTTTTGGTGGCACACAAGACTATGCAGTGGGAATCACACAATACAAAATAGAGTTCATGGGTCTTTGTTTATAGCTGCTTAGAGTAAACTACTTTATGATTTGCATTGAAAATTCAGCCACATATCCAGGCATGCATGCAATAGTGCATCTTGTTATAAGACTCCCCAATAACCACATCCTATGCTAAATTATTTGTTAGGAAAGCAAAAATGAAAATGCAGACTATTTTCACAATCTGTACATATAATTATAACATAAAATGCCTAGACACATGGACTGTGATGTGAGGCAAAGAACATAACTGCACTGAGTATTTAATATGGATTATATCATCACTCTATTCTCTCCATCTGCACAAGACAAAGCCGGCTACGTCATCACTCAGCGACCCGGAAGCGGCCAACCACGTGTATGACAGTGAGGGCAGCTGCGGCGTCTGCTGTAATCTGTTATCAATAGACGTCTGTATTGGGCATCAGACGCTTTGCAGGTAATTGTAGCTCTCTGATCTGTCTATATTTTGCTGTGTATTAAGTAACACGAGCAGAATCATCATGATGTGTTGATAATGATATTAAAATATATTTAATATTTTTTTATATTTATATTTTGTTTCACTCCAAGATATTCAATAAAATACATTTATTCACCTCTGACATTATTCCCGTTGTATCACAGCGTGAGTTTGGTATTTTAATTGCATATCCCTAAAGTCAGGTTTCAGCTTTCACTTCAGTAGAGGATTATATAGTATTGTTTAACAGAGGTTTATGTGCGTTTTATACAGTAGTTATCAAGCCACTCATTTACCTGCTGTAAAACCTGATTTGCAGGTACACTTTGCTGCTATTTGTCATACGATATTGTCTTGGCAGATCTTGGAGCACTACAATTGAATGAATTTGATTATAACATAGTTTTTTGCTATTTTATTAATCTCTTAAAAATATAAATGTATAAAACCCATTGAATAATTGGTAAGGCTTGTATTTAATATGCAGAAAAAGAGAAATGTTGGTACTTGTGAAATGCCAAATCAGGCTCCTCCTGCTGGCTGGCCCAATCAATTCAGTAAATAGTAGCGGTGAGGTTTGATACCAAATGAATTTAGATTATGTATGCTGGGTAATGGGGTATCCGCGGTTCACCTCCTTTCAGCTCGGGAGCTGATTGGTTTTTCTTCAGCCATGTTGCTAGCTTTGTGCCGTAGGAGGATAAGTTTGGGGTGAACCGGTAGAGCTGGATTCTGAATAGCTATTGCTGATTGCGATCGTAATCACACTCCAGGTAACTATTATAACTGTCCATATGGGTGCGATTTAAGGTCGAGAGTTCCAGAGGGAAGGAGGACATGAACTACATGAGGCAAAACAGGACTTGCACAAGATAACCAAATCCTCAGTTGGATAACATTTGGGCGAAGTCTATGTTTTCAAGTGGCACCCATATAATTAACAAGTTCCACAGTTTTGTAGTGTAGTTGGTAAATATTTAAAAATAGATCAATTTCTGGGGACACAAATTTCCAAAGACAAACCTTCAATCAGAATTCTTGTGTGTTCCATCACAGGGACAGTAACACATTCTGTAAAGTAACAGTGTCAGTGGGCTGTATAAATAGTGACCTTTGCAGCAGTGGGTGAGGAAGTGTGGGGCTAATGCCTGTTTGTGACACATAATATAGGAGGCAGGTGCCCACCAGCAGCTGTAGTGCTATATATATATATATATATATATATATATATATATATATATATATATATATATATTACAGTTAATATATATTACAGTTAATATATTCAGTTGAGATGACTTGTTTGCATATATTGATACACTGTTACTTTTGTCCGTTTGGAAAACGATGACAAAATATTTAGCAATGCAAATTGTTTTTGTTTACACTTATCTACATGTATAGTCACAATTAGTAAAATATTACAAGTAGAGCCTGGAGTGCATGCTGTAATTCATAGCAATGGTAAGCTGACCCCATCCTATCTCATGAGTAGAGCTAGCCGTACCCCTCAGCCTCACGTCTGCACCTTCCTCGCCAGTGCCGTATGCACTTGTTCTGTTTTTATATGTGATTCAATTTGTGTACGATTATACTGGCACTGCAGAGTTTTATGGGGCGTGACAAATAACCATTGATGGTTCCTCAGTCACCTACACCTCAGTGGTAGTTTCATTCATTGTCTGTATTATCAGGGTGGGCTAACATGAGGGCTGAAGGGATGGGGTCACCCTTCTTTTTACCAGTCTGAGTCTACATGTTGTGACAGGTTTAATTAGCTAACCAGTCCTAGCTTTGAAAGCGACCTTTTCTAGTATTATATTAAAATGGTCAAGTCTGAACATGATCTGGGCTCATCGAGGCATGCTCATAATAATGTCTGTTACCCATGCGTATGGTCTCTCCGCTATCTAAGACCAGAATATACATTCCTGCTTATTCATGTGTCACAATGACACAGTATCATTCGTTATGTGGTTCTAGCCATCGTGCTATATCTCTAAAAGCATATAAAGAAATGAAACTAGCACAAATCAAAAGGTGATATGAGAGGTTATATTGAGGACACGTTACATAAACATTAGTATGACATTTCACTGGCTAAATTAAAGTCTTCACACATGTTTTACATATCCTGAAAGAGATTAATTCAGATCTATACACTATATGGACAAAAGTAATTGGACGCTTGACCATTACACCAACAGGGACTGTAATGACATTGTACTCAAATACATATACTTTAATATGGAGATGGTCCCCCTTTTGCAGTGATAACAGCTTCCACTCTTCTTGGAAGGCTTTCCACAAGATGTTGGAGTGTTTCTGTGGGAATTTGTGCCCATTCATTCTGTAGAGCATTTATGAGGTCAGGCACTGATGTTGGACGAGAAGTCCTGGCTCACAATCCCCGTTCCAGTTCATCCCAAAGGTGTTAGATGAGGTTGAGGTCAGGGCTCTGTGCGGGCCAGTCAAGTTGTTCCACACCAAACTCATCAAACCATGTCTTTGTAGTCCTTGCTTTGTGCACTGGGGCACAGTCATGTTGGAATAGAAAAGGGCCTTCCCCAAACTGTTGCCACAAAGTTGGAAGCATAGTATTGTTCAAAATGACTTGGTATGGGGCAGCATTAAGATTAGTCTTCAATGGAGATAAGGGGCCTAGCCCTATCCCTGAAAAACAGCCCCATACCATTATCCCTCCTCCGCCAAACTTCACAGTTAGCATAATGCAGTCAGGCAGGTAACGTTCTCCCGGCATTCACAAAACTCAGACTCGCCCATCTGACTGCCAAACAGGGAAGCATGATTTGTCACTCCACAGTCCAGTGTCCGTGTGCTTTTCACCACTCCATCCGACGCTTGACATTGGTCTTGGTGATGTGAGGCTTCCATGCAGCTGCTCGGCCATGGAAACCCATTCCATTACACTCTCGCCTCAGTTTTTGTTCTTACAATAATGCCAGTCAAAGTTTAGAACTCCAGCTATGGAATCAGCAAAACATTGGCGACTTTTGCGCACCATGCGCCTTAGCAGTCGTTGATGCCACTCTGTGATTTTACGTGATCTTCCGCTTCGTGGCTGAGTTGCTGTTTTTCCTAAACGCTTCTACTTTCTAATAATGTCACTTACAGTTGACCGTGGAATATCCAGCAGGGATGAAATTTCACGAACCGTCTTATTGCAAAGGTGGCATCCTATCACAGTACCACGCTTGAAGTCACTGAGCTCTTCAGAACGACCCATTTTCCATAACAAAGTTTGTAAATGGAGACTGCATGGCTAGGTGCTTAATTTTATACATCTCTAGCAACAGGTCTGATTGCAACACCTCAATTCAACAATTAACAGGTGTGGCCAAATACTTTTGTACATATGGTGTATTTACGTTTGCCATTTAAAATGTATCCTTTTGATAACTGATCACCATATAAATCCTTCTAACCTAAACTGTCCATTAGTTATAATTAGAGCTTCTGGTTTTAATTTGTTTGTTTTTGGTGGAGGGGATTTGATGTTTTAGTATTTCTGAGTTTTCTGTTGCAAACAATCTGTGCCAGTGGACAGGATGCCTGGGACAGACCACACTACATTTTAAAACATGAATTACTGATCGGTCTGCTGAATACGCCCCATCTACTAAAGTTGTTATTTATTTTAAGGTTCACCAGGCTGATCGCCAGCATGAGTTTTGAGGAATACAGGGAGCTCATACAAGACGGGGACACGGCCATCATCTTTCTGGGTCACGACTCCATGTTTCCAGCCGTCATCCAGCATGGAGGCCAGACGCAAACCAAATACGGAGTTCTCAGACATTCCACTGACTTGATAGGAAAAAAGTATGGCTCCAAGGTGACCTGCAGCAAAGGAGGATGGGTATACATTTTGTATCCGACCCCGGAGTTATGGACCATGAACCTTCCTCACCGCACTCAAATTCTTTATTCTACTGACATTTCCATGATCACTATGATGCTGGAGATAAAACCGGGATCTGTGGTCTGTGAATCAGGTAATGATGTTTTAATACGGGTACATTTCCAAAAGGTTATGCTGTTGTCTCGCTCCCATCTTTCTATATTACTGGGCTCACTGCAGTAATCAGCAGTATTTCCTGCTAAGCTTCTGTGCTCTTCTGTCTTGGAAGTGCAGACGTGCGACATTAACTTTTACTGTCCTGAAACCGAAACGCTACGTCGTGTGGACCCAAAGCAACTAATCAAAAAACGTTTGTACATTGTTTGACAAACAATCACTTTAGATAGTCCTAACCGCTTGTATGGTCAAACAAATGACAACTTTATTTCCTATTTAAACCGCACATTGTGATGTTTTTAAATGGCATACTGCTGGGCTTCTCTAGGCATTTGTAGAACAAATAGCAATCGTGATTATAAATGCTCTCTTATGTTGTCTTGAAATATAATTCATTTATAGCTGGTGCCTGATCATGCTATCCGTGGAAGGATTTTATTAGAGCATTCTACAAATAAGTTAATTTAATTAGGAATGTCAGATTGTTTTACAATAAGGAGAAATGAGAGTGATTTAACAATAGATATATAAAATACTGGAAGGCAAGAAATTGTTGCACGCCTTCAGCCTAATTCCATCTTAACACCACTGGATCAGGGGCGTAGATCTAAAGAACAGAACAGCTCATTCCGATAACGCCCAAAAAATAATAATTTGCATCCTCTCTTTATAAATGAGTCTGTTGTAATTGTGCAAAGAGACAAGGTCATTAATCAATTTTTTTTTATTATTAATGATGAGTTTGTTATTGCAATTGTGGTTTTATGCAGTTAGCAATTAATCAGTACCCAATATTATTATATGTTGCTCAGCTGTCCCGTGCATGCTTTGCCTATGGATTTCTACAGTCCTAGCTCATTGCAAGCTCCTGTCTCCTGTTCTGCTCTGTCAGTGCCGTAATGCACCTTCTGCATATTTGATTTTGATAATGGTCTGGCGCTCACAAGCCTCTTTGTAAGCCGATGTTCACAAAGCTTAGTCAGGACATGTGATCTGCGCGGCGCTGGAGGTCACAGATGGTATGTCAGCAGAAGAACGTTTTATTGGGAGAATCGGCAGTCTGCTTCGCTCCTTCAGCTGTGTAACCTCTCTTAACCCCTGCTCTGCTGGTGAAGCTGGTAAACGCAGCTCTTGGTGATTAGCTTTGATGTGACATCATATCTTCTAATATTTGTACAGTCCTTGTAAGTTATGACAATGTCACAGTCCCTCTTGTGTGTGGAAAATTCCATAAGTGATCTACATCTATGATGTAGGAATAGTGCTTTTTTGTTTGTTTATTTTGGGTAAAAATACTATTCCCATTTTCCCAGAGTGAAGTACAGGAGTTCTGTGTATTGAGATCCTTGGTTTTATTAATTGCTGGGGGGGGGGGGTAAATGTATCAAGCTGCGGGTTTGATAAAGTGGAGATGTTGACTATAGCAATCAATCAGATTCTAGTTATCATTTATTTAGTACATTCTACAAAATGACAGCTAGAATCTGATTGGGGATGTTGCCTATAGCAACCAATCAGATTCTAGCTATCATTTTGTAGAATGTACTTGATAAATAATAACTAGAATCTGATTGGTTACTATAGTCAACATCTCCACTTTTTCAAACCCGCAGCTTGATACATTTCCAACACTGCACTTAATTTGAACACTCGGCTAATTCTTAGTTGCTCCAGTTTGAAAAATTGGGAGGTCCTTCGGGTGGTTAAATAGCAGTAATGTCTCCAGCACTCAGACCCTCCCAGATGTGGTAGCGCCACAATTATGCACAGTAAGAGAAGAGTCAAGTATCGGTGGGATTTATAAGAAGAGATGCAATAACCCTGTGTTATTTGCAGTTTATATACAGGAAATATAATATTTCTAATTTAGAATTATATACTTATCTTTTTTTTTTTTTTTGTGTCTTTTTTTGGGGCTACATGAAAATAACTGTTCTTACAGCTTTTGACTCCTGTGGATGAGACCTGCCATCTCACCTAATTATTTATTCTTCAGGCCAAAATACAGATCACATAACTCAGAAATCTGGCCTTCCAGTGGACGGCCAGTCTCCCACCCTCAAATCATCAAACGTAATAAAAATGTTGTTTACAAGAGAAAAGTGCCTGGGGCTTTTCCACAGGTCACGTTGTTCACCTCGTAGTACGTTTTTCAGGGAGCTATAAGACTCGCTCATGTCCAAAATGTGGTCGACTTGAGGTGAACCTCTGTTTTTGGAGAAGTTCTTGTTTTACAAAATGTTTGAGGCTAGTAAAGCAGTACACGGTGTCTTACCTGGTTAGCGATGTCCTGTTTGCCCCTGAAAAAGCTATATTTGGATTACTGTAATATTCATGTCTAGCTACAGTAACTATGATTAGTGGCAAGAAAACCAATATTTCAAACATGGATACACCCTTTGTTCCCCCAGCTTTACTGCTTAACAGATATTGTATTTTATATTCCTCATAAAACTTGTATAAGCTAAACTGCATAAGGAAAACATTTCGGTTTTTAGAAAGTTTTATTAAAAATGTCAACACCATGCAAGTATCTAGGTAGGTATTTTAGATCGACCAAAGGCAATCCACCTGTATTCCAAGACTGAACATGGTGAATTCTCACTGTGGCATCAACTCGTACCCTAAGCGGTATGTATGCGTTGTAGGATAACCAGGAACTAGCTTTAGAACTTGATCCAAGCTTAGCCCTGTTTATTTTGAGGTATTCATACACCAACCACAAATACTGTGTTTGTGTGTGTGTGTGTGTGTGTGTGTGTGTATTTTTCTTATGTTTTTGACGGGTTTGAATTACGTTATTACTGTTTAATCTCTTCAATAAAGGTAAGTGGAACACAGGAGGGAACTTGGTTCTTCTGGCTGCAGAAATTCCCCCAAACAGTATACGGACATGGTCATTAATCACGTTCTTTTTAAACCAGATGTAAAAAAGAAAAACCACGTATGAAGAAAAATGAATGACGGCTGCACATTGTACAGAGTATGTTTAAGTCAACAACCACTTACACGGTGTCAGTTGGTCATAACTGTAATAATGAAATTGAAATGAAACCCTTATAATATGACTACATTGACTCTTTAAGTGAAAGACTGTGGGTATATATTAACAGTTCGGATCAACCGATAAGAAGCACCTTAGGTAGTAGTTGGCTTTGTACTTATTATGCAACAAAAATCTCTCCTTTCCAAGTGCAAGTTTCAGATTCTTTTAATTTTCTTTTGCTAGTAAAAATTAATTTATATTTCCATGGCCAGACAATGACCCCACCGTCTGTGCATTTGTATTAGGATAGAGGAGTTGATTTTATTTGCAATATAAAATACCAGAATATTTTGGCAGGTTTATTTTGCTCATAGTAAAGTTAAACCACCCCTTCTCTTTATTATCAAAATCATTCTTTTATCGTGCATGTTGAAGGAGCATGGTTTCTGAGACAGGATCTAAAACGAAAACCACCTAAAATGCAACTTTGGTGCTGAAAATATTACCTATTGTTAATGTGTAAAAAAAAATAAAATAAATAAATCCAGCTACTAATCATTGACTGTTAGTTTGAATTCAACAAAATAAATCAGGGGCAGCATGATGGCTCAGTGGTTAGCACTTCTGCCTCACAGCACTGGGGTCATGAGTTCAATTCCCGACCATGGCCTTATCTGTGTGGAGTTTGTATATTCTCCCCGTGTTTGCGTGGGTTTCCTCCGGGTGCTCTGGTTTCCTCCCACACTCCAAAAACATACTAGTAGGTTAATTGACTGCTACCAAAATTGACCCTAATCTCTCTCTCTCTCTCTCTGTCTGTGTATGTTATGGAATTTAGACTGTAAGCTCCAATAGGGCAGGGACTGATGTGAGTGAGTTCTCTGTACAGCGCTGCGGAATTGGTGGTGCTATATAAATAAATGGTGATGATAAATATAGAATTTCTTTGAAAGCACTTTTCCCTTTGCACTCCTTTCTGTACAGACTAATAGATTTCACATAGAAAGCAGCAGTTGTATTAATCACAGTTTCTGTAACATGACACAGAATCCACCAGCCTGAATTCTCCAGAGTCACATTAAGCAGCACTTTGCTTGGCATTCAGCAGTCCGCATTAACATAGCACCTTGTGTCACTCGAGACATTGTTCTTGGAACAAGAGACAAAGGGCATCTGACAGGGCTCCATGTGTGCGTACGGCCCTGGGAGATCTTTCTCGCCACAAACTCACAAAACTGCCTATTTGTTTGTCTGCAAACAGCTATATTGTTTTCATCCATCCATTTAACCACTGCTGTATTGATTTATCGGTACCTGAGACTAGCAAACAAAAATGTCAGCCTTGCCTGTTCTTGACGGGACTGTTGCTAATGTATAAATTATCCATTCCCGTAAAATAAATAGAGGAGAGATTAACCGCTCGATTTCCCTTGCAAGGATTTAACAGCCCTTCCCTGTTCTTCAAAAAATAAATACATATTTAATCATTAGTTATTCTTGCTTTGAACTTGGATTGGGTAATCCCGGTCTGGATTTGCAACTGAAGAAAGGATAATCCATCAGCTAACACGTGAGGAAGAAAGAGAGGAGCCATGTTTGCTGCAAAATTCTAAGCTGGACTGTGATTGGAGCTAAAATGTTGTATTTTTGTGTCTGTGGAAACATTGGAAAGGATCTATGGTTCTACTAATTATCAGGAGGGGGGGAAGAGTTTTGCACAGAATTGTTCTTTGATTGTACTCTTAATGCCAGTGGCTCTAATATGCAAATAAGGGGGGGGGAGTGTCTGGTTCTGTAGCATTCTGTTATTGTAAAATTGAAAACCTGATACTTGGGGAGCTGTATCGGTATGCAGCATATCAATTTCCAAGAATGTAGAATACTGAGGCATGTGCCTATTGTATTGATGAGTTATTAGTGAATTGTTAGGTTGATTTTTCATGACTATAATTTCACAAAACATCCACGTCCAAATAAAAAATAAATAAATTAAAAACGAAATTTGTCTGAGGCTTCACGTTAAAAACATCAGGGTAGATTTATGTAAAACAAAAAGTCTAATGCATTTTGGACACTTTTTGTTATAACATTTTATGGGACTTTATGTCGGCTTTTCAGTGAGGTAAGGATAGTGTACGTCTGAGGGTAAATGTATCAAGCTGAGAGTTTTCCAGGGGGTTTAAAAATCTAATCAGATTCTAGCTATCATTTATTTAGTACATTTTACAAAATGACAGCTAGAATCTGGTTGCTATAGGCAACATCTCCACTTTTCAAACCCGCCGGAAAACTCTCAGCTTGATACATTTACCCTCTGGAGTTTTATATTGTCTTGTTTGTCCTCTCTTTAAATATTGCTGTGCATTATAAATCTGGCTTCGGACGTCCCGTCTCTTCTTAGAAACGTGTTAGAAGACCATTTTCCCTGGAGATAATGTAACCGTTTGTACTTTTAAGGGTAAACTGCATAATCTTCTCTCTTGAGCTCCCAAATTGTGTGGGATTGTGGTGGCAAGTTTATTATTAATATTTAGTAATATGAATAGGCATATTCTACTATAAATCTACTATATGAAATGGTATATTTAGGCATATATAGGCAGTGGTGGAAGTGGGGAGTATACGGTGGTACGCCATACTGGCACTTCTCTTATTACCGTCTTTGCGAAACTATCAACTTTCATTCCATTACATTTTCCAAATCGCCACGTCTAAGTTTCCACTTCGTCCACTGATCACAGGGAGACAAACGGATAGCTAGATGAGTGCGGGCCTGTAGTTCACACTAATGTACCTATTTGTGTCTAAGGTTATGACCTATTGTCCATAAGGCTCTAGGAGTACAAAACTGTTGCTGCATTGAATTCTGGGTAATCTGGCCCCCGTTTCACCCGCCGTGTTCTCTCTTTAGGTACAGGAAGTGGCTCTCTCTCCCATGCTATCATACGTACGGTGGCCCCCACGGGACATCTGTACACAGTGGAGTTCCATCAGCAGAGAGCCGAGAAAGCCACAGAGGAGTTCCAGCAGCACAAAGTGGGCCATCTGGTCACCGTAAAGAACCAGGATGTATGTAAGAATGGATTTGGAGTGTCTCACGTCGCTGATGCTGTTTTTCTGGACATACCATCCCCCTGGGAGGCGATTGGTCATGCCAAGGACGCTTTAAAGACTGAAGGTATGACCGTAAGCACATTGTACAGAGTGAACTTTGCCCCCTGTTGTACTGCACTGTGGAACATGTTGCCGTTTTATCAATATTCTTTTAGCATAATATTCGTGTATGCAGCCATTTTGTGGGCTAAGCAAATAGTTGAGAATGCAGCCTATTAGTTTAGCTAGAACTCATCATCATCATTTATTTATTTATATAGCGCCACTAATTCAGCAGCGCTGTACAGAAAATTCATTCACATCAGTCCTTGCCCCATAGGAGCTTACAGTCTTAATTCTCTAACACACAGACTAGGGTCAATTTGATAGCAGCCAATTAACAGCTGCCTTAAAGCTTAGAAATTCTGGATAAATAGATCCTTGGCTCACAGGACTATAGCCAATCGCTGGGGGGGGACAGTTCTAGAATCTGGTGGACCCATAACTGCAGGAAAAGGTGCTGTAACCATAGCAGCAGTCACTCTGCGTTACTCTAGCAGACAGCACGGCAGACGAGAGGTTACTGTATTCCTTGTTTGGGATTATTTTCTAATCTTGACTCCTGTCTCTGTATTCTAGTACCAGCCTCCTCCCCCCTCACCCACATGTAGGAATCAATGACGGGTACAGAGCAGCTGGTCAGCTCTGCAAACAGCGTTGTCTAATATTGGATGGAATTGTGGTCTGAGGATTGGGGAGGTTCAAATATGTGTTAGAACGTTGAATCCACTTACTGTTCTGCAGGATTAAACCTTGATGCATCCTATGACCGACAGACAGTAAATTACACGTTCGCCCTCATTTGATGTTCCTCTCGGTGATCTGCACCTGATAAAATGAACCCAGACAGGCTTGCGCTCCTGAACACCTTTGTTATTTCAGGATTTATTTATTTTTTAAATCACTTATAAAGCTGCCCCCTTTTCTTTAACTGATTAAATGTCGCAGCTATTTATTGCACTACAAATTTAATCTGAGTATTTAAAGTTAATTAACAAGTTTGCCTCCAATACGGTGGTTTCTTATGCAATAACAGGTGGTCTACCAACACTTTCTGCTGCGTGAGTCTTTGCTTGATTCAACCCCCTCCAACCGCCACAGGGAAAAGCTACATGCCTGCAGACATTCATCTTATAGTGGGGGTCTGTCTTCTGTTTTTCACATCCAATAAGAAATTTTGGTGCTCTGAATATGCTCACTGGGCTCCCCCCCCTTCCCAAACATATATCCCATAATAAACACGATAGCTTATTGGGCAACACACCTCAGAGCTTGCATATATTTCAGAGGCTCCTCTGAGCTGGTTTATTGTAAGACAGACTTGCTAGCAGCCTTGGATAGCACATTGCATGGCAAACAAAGAAATGTTGGGCCCAGTTCTGCGATAAGCGATATAACTAGTGCGCCATGCATAATACAGCTTAGTCGTAGTGTTGTAAAATACGTAAATGGTATGCCTAGGGGTCCCATTAATTCAGTATATTGTACATGCCTTGTGTAGCATATTACATACTGTATTGAAAACAGAGCTCGTTCTGGTGGCATGCATACGAAGCAGAGTCTTTTCAGATGACCAGTGACCCCGTTTTTTAAAAATAGACTGGCTTTTACAATGTATCTTGTGCATATAAGCCGGAAAAATCCTGTGTGCATAGAATAAATTCAGCGTAGGAGTTAAACCGTTTTAGAAGGATAAACGTTCCATTAGCGGAATGTTTGCATTTATTTTATAACCAGCAGATGCTGCCGCCTTTACCTTGTTAACCTTAGATCCCATGGTATGGTAACGTAGTTACAGTATTCTCTGTGACCTGCTTAGGGCTGCATGTTGCTCTGTGACGATCTGGTGCATTAGATCACATTGTACATGGATGTAGGACTGCAGTTTTATGGCTCAGTTCAGATAACGTAGAGTAAGTACGTTTACCAGGTTTCCAACCTGCTGTAACAGATATCATGCAAACCTTGCATAGTTTGCAGCGAAAACGGTTGTTCTCTCTATTTTGATTTATCTACCTTGTCTGTTCGGTGGCTCTTCCCCAAATTTACAACCTTTTCTGTGCAGCTAAAATGGTTCAGTCGTCCCTGCGGTCTCTGGTTTTGCTCTAGACTCCCTCTTGATTAATGACTCCCAGTATTCGTCTTCTCTCTCTCTGGCATTTGACCTTTTTTACTGTAGCTATGCAGAATCCCTCCAAATTAATTCCTTATCAATCTTGCTAATTAGCTACAGTTAAAACATTGAAAAAAAAAAAAAATTGGCTTACTTTTTATGTTCCGGCACCCAAGAGTTGGAGCTCTGTTCTGGCTTCCTTACGTACTGGTGGGGTTGTAGAATGTTATGTCCCAGTCTTAAGCAGTGTGGACAGATTGTGCCGAAAGTGAGCATGTGAGCATTCATCCCCTCCTCTCTAACATTGTGATGTATGGTAAGCCACCATATAGTCCTATGCTTACCCTGTGTATGAACCCACCAATCTGTAGTCTGTTCGGATCACTTCTGTTACCTAGGAGGCAACAAGCCAATCACTAAATGCCTGGCATCTGAATTGCCCTTGTTTCATGTTTTAATAATTGTAATTTCTTTTCTAATGCTCACTGTTGCATATTACCACACAATGGGGCATATTCAATTGTCCGGATTCCCCGCCGCGTTAAAATTACTACCGTTATTACGGTAATAGTTAGCTGGATTTCAGCTCGCGGCTCAGGATAACTTAATGTAAAGTGCATGTAAAGGTTCAACCTGTGATTTGTATAGTATAGGAAGAACGCTACAGGCCGGTACAGAGAACCACTTGGAGCCTCTCACTTTATCTATTGCCTATGCCATTTCCAGTATCTTGACTTCAGTTGCGGAGAACTTTGAGACATATGAACATACATATGCGGCTATTTGTAAAAATCTGTTCCCATGTGTCCTAATCTCCTGTTTTTTTTTGCCTCCATAATAATGCTGGCCGCCTATGGGGCAGTCCTGCCACTCAGCCCCAGTGCAAATTATTATTATTGTATATTTGTAAGGCACCACAGTGCTCCGTAGCGCTGTACAGTAGTGAAAACAGGACGTACAAGGCAGACAAAATAAACGCAGACATGAAAACAAAGGGTAGAGGACCCCGGTCATTAGAGAGCTTACATTCTAAGTGGAAGAGGGCACAGCTGAAACAAGAGGAGCGAGTGTGGCTCAGAGTGGAGATTGGGACAGCTGTGAGGGTGTATTAGTGTGAGTAGTATAGGTTGGAGTAGGGTAAGCTCTAATAAAGAGATGGATTTTCAGAGAGCGTCTAAAGATTTGAAGGCTGTGGGAAAGCCTGATTGGGTGTGGTAGGGAATTCCATAAGTAGGGAGCAGCACGGGAGAAGTCTTGTAGGCGGGAGTGAGAGGTGGTTACCGGAGATGAGACAAGGCACAGGTCAGAGATAGATCTAAGAGGGCGGGAGGGAGAGTATTTTGATATGAGATTTGAGATATATGCAGGGGTAGTGTTGTTAAAGGCTTTGTAGGTAATTGTGAGTAATTTGATTCTGGAGGACACAGGGAGCCAGTGTAGGGATTTGCAAAGGGGTGCAGCAGATGTGGATCGGTGAGAGAGGAAGATCAGTCTTAACAGGATCCATGGACACACTGGATGAGATTCCCCCCCTCATTCAGCTGGACCTCTTACGTTGTCATTAAAGCCCAGTGTCATAGACAGGACAATTCATTTCAGTGCCTTGTTGCAGCTATTCAGAAGTGACCCACCCCCCAAAAAAATGCATAAACACAATTTTCAGCGACACAATTGGGGTTTAAATGTTTGATTAACTTTTCAATACAGAATATTTAGAACTGTGAGGTTTAAAACATGTTACCAACCATATATAAATGAAACAACGGTGGCATACGCATTACACGTAAAACAACAACATTGCACAATATTTTACACCGTTGTTAACAGCAAACTTCAATTTTCAAATGCAAAACAAACAAACAAAACACTGCATCATAACATCTCCTGAGGCTGCTGCTGATGATTGATGACCAGAAGTAGAAGTAGTCAATCACTGTCACTTATTGTGCTCTGTTGTAGCCTGTATGCAGCTCCTGGTGGGCTGACTGCCCTTGGGTGCTGTTTGGCACTGGTGCTGTGGCACTACAGACTGGTGGGAGTGGAACACTAGGACATGGGTAGTCTGGATGGCACTGAATGTCTGAAACCAACGCCAGCAGCAAGAAAATGACCGCTTCCTTTCGTCTCCATTATGCTGCTGTGTATCGTGAGACTGCCACAAACATTGTGTAAATTTTGCACATAGCCGATCTAAAAATGGACCATATTACCTGCGTTTAAATGAACTCCCCAAACGGTTTCCTCTGCACCTGGGCCCCCTGGTCCACACAGTTTAGAGCACCCCTCAGCTGTTACAATACAATCTGTAGTGACCCCTTCTTAGCCAGTGTCTGATTTGATCCCTCTAGTCCCTAATCTCCCTTTTGCCATCACCTAGAGCCGCTGGCAGCTGCCTAGCATTCAGTCCTGTGAATTGCACTTTCGAAAATGTGGTTTTGATAATATTGTAGTTACTTCTAATAATATATCTCTACTTTTGAATATTTGGTGCATCATTCACGTAATGTACTCAAAATCGGATGCACGTTTATCTCCCCTATACTTTAATATTATTTTTATTTTCTGTATTCCTTCTCCCCAGTTCCCCTCTAATCTCAATTTTTTTTTTAAGTGATCTCAAATAACATTTTCTTTCTTTTACTTTCATTCATTTATCTGAAAATAAGAAAATAAACTACTGTGGCCCATTACTCGGCGTCTGACACAAATGCCTCTCTTGC
This sequence comes from Mixophyes fleayi, assembly GCF_038048845.1. Taxonomy (NCBI): domain Eukaryota; kingdom Metazoa; phylum Chordata; class Amphibia; order Anura; family Limnodynastidae; genus Mixophyes; species Mixophyes fleayi. The sequence goes on from NC_134413.1 coordinate 16,976,598, forward strand.
CCCACCTCTGCCTGGTGTGGTCGGACAATAATGGTCACCTTCCGACTCCTTTTCTCAACGTGTCCAGTAACGACCCCAGTTTAGATAAGATGGTATCGTGCATTGGGCACAGCTTGGGTCTGCACGTGCTGCAATATCTAGTCCATTGCCCGATAGATTAACATACCTAACGGACATGGTTTCCTATAACTGTCTTACTGTATGTGTTACCTAATAGACAAAGGTTATGTCGCACCAATGAACAAGAGTAACTCCTCTTTTATTACTTTGAAAGATGATATTTATTTCCTATATGTACAGAGGGTGCACCAGCCATCGATAGATAATGTAAACCAGAAACAGAAAGAAATGGCCTGGGTGCACAGTACTCTTGCTTATTTTAAAGTTGGAGATAGAGAGGTATATAAAACTTAACTTTTATTTATTATAAACAAAAAAGCGAAATAAATCCGACTATCCTCATTTAAAAACAATTGTGTGTGTTTAAAATCCACTGATAGAGTGATTCTGCCTCTTATTTTATAAGGGATTGATCATAGGTAGTATCATAAAGGAATTTGCTAATATAATATGGTATGATAGTGCTGCATAAGAGATTGTCTATCTGTACACTATTATAAATAGATCCCGGTATAATAACCACTTAAATTGCAGCAGATTGCAGATACGTATAGATGGGTATAGGCAAATTCTGCTATAGAGAAACCTTCTCTTATAATACAACAATGTGTCTTGCTATCTACCTATCTATTGCTCCTTCTCACTTTGGGTCTAACGGAGCGGTATGCAGCGATATTCCTGAACGTGTCTTGCTAACTATTGCTCCTTCTAGCTTGGGGTATATTGGAGCAGTTAAGACCAGAAATTCCCTGCAATATAGAGAGGCAAGCACTAGATCAGCGGATGTGTTACCTAGGAAGAAGCAAGGGGCTGTTATGGACGGTACCTGTTCTATTTATGAGTTGTCTATTTTCGATTCATTTATATCTTTTATAGTTCAGTGATAAATGCGAACTTGACAATTGCGTATCATGAGAGATGCAGGCAGAAGGCACCGCTGATAGTCAGTGTTAATCTTCTCACCAGTCTTCACATATTTCCTGGGGTGTTTTGAATCTTTCTATGCTGTGAAAATGAATGGGCAATTTGACATTTTTAACACTTGTTCAGCTCTTGAGATACGTGCACAGCAGACCTCTTGGAATGGGCAGATCTAATGCTGTTTATTTTTTTAGTTTTTTTGGCTATTAAACAGGAAATTGTCTGTCGCTCTCGCTAGGTGTAGTCTTGGCCGCTGAGAGAACATTGTGTTGCTTGTGTAACTGGCCCTGTCATTGTGAAACATAAATAAATAGACGTACATGGCAGTCGCTGTCTGACTCTCTAATCGTTCTCTCTGCAGCTCCCTGCAGACACACTTGTCACCTCGGGGTGATATCTGCTTGATGGGTACAATGTCTGAGCTGTCTGTAGGGTGCTCAGGCTGGAGAGCATCCGCTGAAAGCATCATTGATACCTGGAGACCCTGCAGCTAGTAGACAGTTGTGAAGGACGTATCGACGGCTAAAGAGTTACTGATTTATTTAGATAAAGGTCAGACGTGTAGGGTTAATATTCTGCAGTCTTCATATTACACTTGTTTTCTAGTTGCCATGTTAAGCCGTGTACATGTGATTGAGGGGAGGTAAAGGGGGTTTATATTCTTCTCAGTGGTTGTGTAGTTCTCCGTTGGTGATAGTAAACAGTCCCCTTAAAGGGACAACATCATGACCATAAACATTTTGTAATTTTAAATGTGTGTTTTAGACATAACCTTTAATAACATATTGGGTAATAGCTATTTTGGGTGGATGTGGTTTGTTTACAATAGGTCTCGTTGTTTAGAGGTTTTGTTATTGTAACTGCAGTTGTTTTTATTTGTATTATTCTATTGCTTCTATTTCCGAATGTCCGTCAAGTTTTGCTATTCTGTACACTAGACCTAGACGGGTGGGGTACGTTATTCCGACACAGCGAGGCTCAGGTTTTTACACACACACACACACACTCACACTCTCCCCACACACACACACTCACACTCTCCCCACACACACACACTCACACTCTCCCCCCACCTGCTGGGCTTCCCTCTGCTCCTGCAGCAGGTCTTTCCTCTCCCTACCCCAGGGCATTATTTCTTGTCTTCCTCCCCCCGACCTTTAGCAGCATATTTCCTGCACAGTTCTCACCTGTCCTCCTTAGTGTGTGTCACGTTACTTATCCCTGCAGTTGACAGTCTAGCAGTGAATCAGTCTGCCACAGTGAGAGTGGAAGACTGATTCACTGCCAGGACAAATGCATGCTGACTTGGGACAAAGTGACAGAAATGCTGCTGTACTGCTCATGTACTGGTTCCCCAATATATATGATCTGTGGCCCACGTGATGTATATCACTGCACAACTAGACCAAGTCTTGTGTTTTTTTTATCACCAAGTTGCTCTGCTATCTGCCCAGTGCTTACTAGTGTGAGCTTGATAATAGCCCAGTTCCTTTATCCTTGTTGCTTGCACTTCAAGAAACGGGTCTTGGACTTTGCCTGCAGTATTTCAGTCATCGTTATATGACCCAAGACAGCTGACTTGTGCAGAGAGAACGGGATATGTTGTAGTTCAGATACTTTATCTTCCAAGAACACAGACTATGCGTTTTTTGTATATGATAAAAGATTGTTACTATTTGACCATAGCGACAAAATCTGATTCATATAGACTCCTGCAAAGAACAACTCAATACTTAATTTCTTTTGTCTCAATTCAACCAGATTTCTTATTAATCTTGAAGGTCATTCTAAAATCTGTTGAAAATAGCATATAGATTAAATCAAACTGACGTTAACTTGGAGAACTACAGAATCCGTATATATGAATGAAATCCATATTTGATTTAAAATTGTGAAAAAAAAAGCGCCTGGCTTTAAAAAGCAGATATATCTGGATCAAATAACTTTAATTATATAAAGTACATGCGTTTATATATAGGACTTTGACGTCATATCTGAGTCATGATGATGTGAATATCCTTGTGCTTAAATATAACAACTTAGTATTTAGTGTTTTATTAAAGGTTACTTTCAGTTTCAGCTCCAGCGGAACCATGAGAATTGATTAAATAAGGATTGGTAAGATGGTTCTAGAACAACAGGATTCCATGTCTGGGGCCTGTTTAGAGGGTGAAACCATCCACTGGAATTATTCTCAGTGGATGCCTACATTTCTCTTCATACAATTCAAGACAAAGATCCCATTGTGTTGTGATATTTAAATGAATGGGACATTTCCTACACATCTTGTAGCTGACTAACGGTTGTCAGGCCATGGGGTGTCTTCTGGAAACTGTGACCCTGTAGTATTATTATTGTTTAGAAATATATTTATTTGGTGCTAAGCCTATGTATTCTTCTCCTTGTTTTGCGGACTTCAGTTCATTTGCTTCGTGTTGAGAATAAGGTTAATAAACAATAGCTGTAGTGTTTTTTGCAAACCCCTCAGATTTTTCAACACGTTTCAGCATTTCATCTACCCACCTACCTCTCTGAGGAAACGAGTGTCCCCGCTCGGTTCCTACGGTAACCATGTTTCTGCCAAGTATGAATTAGTCATTAATGATTAAAAGGAGAGCCCCACGTGAAGAATATTCTTCTTTGTTGCTTCATGTCAGTGTTACGGCAAGGAAAAAAAGCATCTGCCTGGAAGATTATTTGAGATAGGGCTATACTTTTCTCATCATAAAACAGCCAAACTGTACCTGTCCCCTACACTTGTGTCGCCACTGAGGCATGAGGTACTTTGTGTCTCAGAGGCGACGCTGGCAAATTGTATGGCGTCATTCTTATGAATATTGGGTTCTGCTCACAAAATGGCCGACTCCACTTAGTATAGTAGGCTGAAGTATGCCGATAGAGACAGAGAATTGGCAAATATCAATGAAATTAAACAAGAAACAGACGGTATCGACATACTTCGGCCTACTAAACAAATACAAAGGAGGCCATTTTGTGAATTCTGGCAGACGGAGACTCTTTCAGATTGTCTGTGGTATTGCATTGGGTCATTTACAGAACACATTTAGCCAGTTATATGTACAGAATTTCAACGTGTGTGGTGGCTTTTTTTTACGGCTTCTGCAAATGTCCGCTTGCATGGGCTTTGCCTACTGCAAAATACTGCCTGCTTTTCTTGGCGAATGTAGAGGTCAGGGGGTTTTGACCTCAGGAATAAGTTTAAAATCCCCTCTGCTAGTACGTTGAGGCTTTGTTCGTTTCCTAGGCCTCTACCTCATATTCTGCCCACTGTCCCTTTTTGTAAAACTGGTTTAGCCCAAAATACAATTTTATTAAAAATCTGCTCATTAAGCTCCATTGGAAATCCAGAGCTATTTAATTGGACATTGTATATGCTGATTCCGCCTAATAACATACCACATAATCATAAATTCTTGTCTCTCCCCCATTTTGGATTGCTGTAACACTAGTGATTTTCAGCAGGAGAGCAGAACTCTGATGTGCAAAACAATAATTCCTTTGATTAAAATACCGACAAATCTGCGGATTAAACTTTGATCAGAAGCTAATGCTAATAAGAGTGGAATCATCCAGCTCACTGCCGGCTCCTTTTTAAAATTGTTCAAAAGAGAATTTTTGTTAAAGGAAAATATATCTGCTGCTTTCACGGTTCAGATTTTACATCCGTTTATTTTATGCTTTAAAGCAGACGTAGGAAACTTGTGGCACTCCAGCTGTTGTGGAACTACAAGTTTCAGCAGTTTCGTTTGGCAAAGCATGATAGGAATTCTAGTATAGAGCAAAAAAGGTGCCTGAATGTTGTGTGTTTATACAATATATCTTCACTTTTGGTGAGGGCTGACGTTTTGGGGAAAAAATCTGACACACCAAAAATAGCCAAACAATATTCCTAGATATCTACAAATATTATAAAAATGTAAAAAAATTCCAATTGTTTTCACTCATATAATTGTTAATTGCTGGAGAGTGTTTATATTTTAATGTTGCAGATTCCTATTTAGGAAATTCTCTCTTTGACATTATTTTAGAAATACTGTTTTGCTGTTTTTTTGTTTTTTTGTTTGTTTTTTTATTTTTCGTTGTTTTTCTTTTTGCAATCCATATGCAAATTGTGTACAGTTTTACATGAGTTTGACCACCGGGGGCAGTATTTCCTTTTAGGGACTGTTTTTAATATGGCCATTACGTGGGTGGGACCAATATTCATGGGAAACCTAGTGACATCACCAAGAACCTTGCACAACAGTGATGTCACTGGTACTTCGGGCCTGATTCATTAAGGATCTTAAATGAAGAGGATTCTTATTTCAGTCTCCTGGACAAAACCATGTTACATTGCAAGGGGTGCAAATGAGTGTTCTGTTTTTCACATAAGTTAAATACTGCCTGTTTTTTCATGTAGCACACAAATATCAACTTTAAATTTCAGTGTACAAATAAGCTATCAAGTATTTGTGTGCTACATGAAAAAACAGTCAGTATTTAACTTATGTGCAAAACAGAATACTAATTTGCACCCCTTGCAATGTAACATGGTTTTGTCCAGGAGACTGAAATAAGAATCCTCTTCATTTAAGATCCTTAATGAATCAGGCCCTAAGTGAATTGTTGGCTGTATTCCCATGTAATGTACAGCCTGCAAAATGCTTGCTTCCACGTTGTGTAGGAACTTGGTGCACTTTAAGTTCATCTTTACAGAGCAACCGAAAAGACATTTGTTGCAAATATACAGAGAAATCTGAATATCTGCTGAAAAAAATAAGCTCCTATTCATAGAAAACTGAAACAAGCCCTTTTTATTTTTGTTCTGTTTTTTTTTTTTTCCATTTAGCAGGCACTAGATGTCTTTGGCTGTAGAATTCTTGCTAGGTCTGCTCATATTTATGAAGATTGGAGCACCACGTAGAATTACGATTTCTAAACCTGCTTTGCTTTCCAGTTCTGTTCTCTCAGCTGTTAAATTATTCCTTATCTGGTTGGTTTTGTATAGGATTCTAATTACCTTCTACCAATAGCTGCGTGGGCTGTAGATTTATTGCCGTGCTTCCCGAGAGAAGTAATCAAACACGCGTAACATCGTAAAGCCGTCCTGCGGCAAAGCGCAGAGCCGCTAGCAGTCAGGGAGCTGCGTCGCTTGTCAGTAAAGTGCTTTATCCCCATGATTTTTGTTTTTCTTGCAGGTGGGAGAGTCTGCTCCTTTTCGCCTTGTATTGAGCAGGTGCAGAGAACCTGTCTGGCCCTGACGGAACACGGATTCACCGAGATCAACACTCTGGAGATTCTCCTCCGTGCCTACGATGTCCGGACAGTCACTCTGCAGATCCCAGACTTTGGGACAGCTGCCGAAGATAAAGGAAGCTCACAGAGTAGTGATAAGACCAAGCAGGTCTCCGCTTTCCAGCAGGGAAGTGCGGTGTTTAAAAGTGGAGTTTCGGCCAGGGAATCCGTGGGTCATACTGGGTACTTGACCTTTGCCACCAAGAGTTTATTTTAAGTATTCCTCTAGGGAGGAAAAAAAAAATGAGTGCATATTGTACATCACTCATTAGAAAGCCCCATATATAGCCAGACCGGGCTAAAGAATGCATTTATGTAAACAGCACATCCACACTGGAATGGCAGAGTTTCCAGTGCGCCTTATCCTTTCTGCCAGAGAAGAACCATCACATCCATTTTTCAGTGTGTGTAAATAATAAACTTCTTTTCTTTTTTTAAATCGTGTCAGAGTTTGGCTGCAACTGGTCTAGGCCTTAAAAGATGTGATAACTCTTTCCCTCAGCGTCTGGTGTATTGAACAGTGTTAATGAGCACTGCACAGGACTGTACTACTCAACTGCTCAGCATTGTAACTCGCTGCTTTGTGTGCATTGGTCCACATTGTGCTGCTGTGCACTGCCGGGTATTATATCGATCTTTAATGTGCTAGACTGAACATCGCACAGCATTAAAGGTGATATTAAATGTTCAATTCCTTGTCGTCAGCTGGCAGAGCAGCAGAGGTTCTGGTGTCTGGCACGCAGAATCTGTAACGGGTAATGTTAGTGCTCTGGCACATTATGCGTGAAGAGCAATGTCTGGTTGGCTAGAACAGCAGTACAATCAGTGTTCTCGGAACGCAGTGTGTCAGAGAGCTGTGATTCATAATTCCCCTGCTGGGAGAGAGTGAGCCATTACAGAGGCGTAGTACACAACGCTGATGGCTGATCTGCACTACATAATGTTCTACTGACCATACAGCAGCATTGTAAGGGTCTTTTTCTAAGCTATACTGACCCTGCTTCACATTGTGCTTCTCGTTTCTGAAGCTTTAATGTACTGCAGGATATGGTACCAAGTTCTCCTAAATTGCTGGATACTATGGTGCTGAACATGTGCTGCATTATATGGTACTGTTCTGTGCTCTCGTACATACCGCTGCATTACACAGTACTGTTCTGTGCTCTCGTACATCCCACTGCATTACATGGTACTGTTCTGTGCTCTCGTACATACCACTGCATTACATGGTACTGTTCTGTGCTCTCGCACATACCGCTGCATTACACAGTACTGTTCTGTGCTCTCGTACATCCCACTGCATTACATGGTACTGTTCTGTGCTCTCGTACATACCATTGCATTATATGGTACTGTTCTGTGCTCTCGTACATCCCACTGCATTACACTATACTGTGCTGTGCTCTCGTACATCCCACTGCATTACATGGTACTGTTCTGTGCCCTCGCACATACCATTGCATTATATGGTACTGTTCTGTGCTCTCGTACATACCATTGCATTATATGGTACTGTTCTGTGCTCTCGTACATACCGCTGCATTACACAGTACTGTTCTGTGCTCTCGTACATCCCACTGCATTACATGGTACTGTTCTGTGCTCTCGTACATCCCACTGCATTACATGGTACTGTTCTGTGCCCTCGCACATACCATTGCATTATATGGTACTGTTCTGTGCTCTCGTACATACCATTGCATTATATGGTACTGTTCTGTGCTCTTGTACATACCACTGCATTACATGGTACTGTTCTGTGCTCTCGTACATCCCACTGCATTACATGGTACTGTTCTGTGCTCTCGTACATCCCACTGCATTACATGGTACTGTTCTGTGCTCTCGTACATACCATTGCATTATATGGTACTGTTCTGTGCTCTCGTACATCCCACTGCATTACACGATACTGTGCTGTGCTCTCGTACATCCCACTGCATTACATGGTACTGTTCTGTGCTCTCGTACATACCACTGCATTATATGGTACTGTTCTGTGCTCTCGTACATCCCACTGCATTACACAGTACTGTTCTGTGCTCTCGTACATCCCACTGCATTACATGGTACTGTTCTGTGCTCTCGTACATACCACTGCATTACATGGTACTGTTCTGTGCTCTCGTACATCCCACTGCATTACATGGTACTGTTCTGTGCTCTCGTACATCCCACTGCATTACATGGTACTGTTCTGTGCTCTCGTACATACCATTGCATTATATGGTACTGTTCTGTGCTCTCGTACATCCCACTGCATTACACGATACTGTGCTGTGCTCTCGTACATCCCACTGCATTACATGGTACTGTTCTGTGCCCTCGCACATACCATTGCATTATATGGTACTGTTCTGTGCTCTCGTACATACCATTGCATTATATGGTACTGTTCTGTGCTCTCGTACATCCCACTGCATTACACAGTACTGTTCTGTGCTCTCGTACATCCCACTGCATTACATGGTACTGTTCTGTGCTCTCGTACATACCACTGCATTATATGGTACTGTTCTGTGCTCTCGTACATCCCACTGCATTACACAGTACTGTTCTGTGCTCTCGTACATCCCACTGCATTATATGGTACTGTTCTGTGCTCTCGTACATCCCACTGCATTACACGATACTGTGCTGTGCTCTCGTACATCCCACTGCATTACATGGTACTGTTCTGTGCCCTCGCACATACCATTGCATTATATGGTACTGTTCTGTGCTCTCGTACATACCATTGCATTATATGGTACTGTTCTGTGCTCTCGTACATACCGCTGCATTACACAGTACTGTTCTGTGCTCTCGTACATCCCACTGCATTACATGGTACTGTTCTGTGCTCTCGTACATACCACTGCATTACATGGTACTGTTCTGTGCTCTCGTGCATACCATTGATTTATATGGTACTGTTCTGTGCTCTCGTACATACCGCTGCATTACACAGTACTGTTCTGTGATCTCGTACATCCCACTGCATTACATGGTACTGTTCTGTGCTCTCGTACATACCACTGCATTATATGGTACTGTTCTGTGCACTTGTACATCCCACTGCATTACATGGTACTGTTCTGTGCTCTTGTACATCCCACTGCATTACACGATACTGTGCTGTGCTCTCGTACATCCCACTGCATTACACGATACTGTGCTGTGCTCTCGTACATACCACTGCATTATATGGTACTGTTCTGTGGTCTCGTACATAGCACAGGATTACATGGTACTGTTCTGTGAACTCGTAAATTCCACTGCATTACTCGGTATTGTACTGTGCTCTCGTAAATATTACATGGTACTGTTCTGTGCTCTCGTACATCCCACTACATTACACGATACTGTGTTCCCTTATTCAGTGTATTCAGCACGCTCATGCTATGGCTGTAACATGTGCCTGTAGCTGCAGACGGAGTGGGAACAGTCATTCTCTTTCCTTATTTAGAGACTGAAACTGGATCTTGCACAATGGCCTCATATGGCAGCATGCTTGTTTGGCGTTTCTCCATATTAGTATATACAGCTGCACAGGCTTTGACACTGCTGCTGGGGATTGTTAAACTCTTGAGTCCTGAAACTCTGATTATTCCGGCCTGGGAGATCCCCAGCATCAGCCCTGTGTAGTACCAGTACATTGTGAGCACACACTGAAGAGTTACCACAATATAATACATCTGTCCATTGTAAAGTATCTTGCATATGGAATATAAGAATAGATATAGAACATTTGGTGGTACTGGATTCCAAGCTTTCTCTGGCCAGTCCTCTTATCTCCTCTAATTACACTACTGCCTACTAATCAGCACCATCCTTTATGACCCCTACCAGTGCAATTTCCTGGATCAAATAATAGTTTAGAGACCGTAGACTACATTGATCAAGCTTACGGACTGCTCGTCACAAAACACCTTGTTTCTGCTTTACCCCTTCTATAATGCTCCATTTAGCTTAATTTATGAATTGTCTCACAATAACTGGGTGTACCTTGGTTATTTACCCTGCAACAACTGACGAAAACGGTCTCCAGTGATTACCTGGTACAACTCTGCGCCAATGTAGGGCTTATCTTGCAGCCCTATCTGCTCTATTACCCTGGTTCTGTTTCATAGGTAAGGATTCACACCTAGGCAAATATTCTTAATAAACCAAACCTCTATATTATTTCTAAAACCACCATAAATTTGCTACACAATTTAGCAATTATACAGCAGAACCATACTGTGTAAAATGGCACATATACAACACATACCACACCAATAAGAGCCAACCCTGGGTTTTAATTGATAGTGATTACTATCCAGGTCATGGTTTGTTCTGCTCCGATCCTGCCTTGCTGAGGTCCAGCCCAGTTGTCACCCTGCTTTTAGTGGGCACACAACAACACAAACAGTTCATTCTTTGGATGCTGGAGTTCAACAGTAACAAGTCTTCCTTCTTTCTCAGTAGACAGTCCAGCAGGAATCATAAACCCTGGCCCATATAGTCCTAGGTTCCCACCTGGATCTCTGTGGGAATCGAATGAGCTAGGCCCTGGTGGAGATTATTGGTTGTTCTGTGTTTGGGGGACTTGCAAGGGGGGCAGGGTCTTTGCTCACATCCCTTTCGAGGTTCACTAAAGCGATAGGGGAAACTTAACTATGGGGCTAAACGGAGACAGTTGACAGAGGTTTACTGTTCAGTGGGGAGGGCTTGAGTGCCTTTTAAATCTAATGTTGAAAAATCAGGGTATGGTACTTGGATCCCGGGTTTGGCTTCCAATAGTGGTCGTCCAGCTATCCTGGATGGCACTTCCACGGGTGGTACCTTATTTGCCTCCTTCATGCTGAGAATTTAGATGGGTATGGAAAAATAGGTAATAATATATCCATTTCAGATGACGGAACCCAGAGTGATTTAGAATTTCCAGACATTTGGGGCAGGGCTGGCGGATTCCAGCAAGCCCGGGGGGGGGGGGGGGGGGACATTTCCATTTGTTATAAGTCCCCTATCTAAATAGAGTGGGTAACGGAAAAAGCATAACATTGGCACTCAGTGATTTGGTGTTTTCTTTTTGACACTATACAGTATACTTGTATCCCCAAGACTCTTTTTGGCTTTCAGCATCGATACCATCTTCGAATGGCAAATAATAGCGTTCATGGTACCGCAGCTACGTTCTGCTAAACATTTTGAGAAAGTGCATAGCTGCAAATGTGCACAGTAAATTTAGGGTGTACAGTAAACAGAAAGGACCAGAAATGCCACAGGGCTTCATACCTACACTGAAATGTAGTTGCTGGTTGACAGACTTAATTAATAGTACAAGTGCTGTAGCCCATAGCAGCCAGTCCGGTATTCGCTTTCCTTAGACAGACTCTACTACACTAATAAAAGCGATCATCTAATTGGCTAACCTGGGTTTCAGTACATTTTCAGATGTTGCAGGCATCCGTTGTGTGGAGTAGGCTATTCATGAGAATGCAGCTGCTTACTGGGGTCCGTGGATATAAGCTCTGAAGCTTCATTCTTGCAAATACTGAATTTTTGAGGCATTTGAGTACTAATATGAATATTGGTCTCATGAGGCAAGAATTTCATCAGCAGGTCACTTGTGAAGTGATAGGCTGCTTCCTTATGAGTTTTGGTTTCTGCTCCATTGATACGTGCATTGAAATGAGTCAGTCCTAGTCAACTCGAGGTGCAATGTTTTCTTATTAGACTATTTCTGAACATTTATACAGAGGAGCAAAACATAAATAGGTATTTTCACTATCGTAGCATTTGTCTGGGGATTGTTATAATGATCTCTCTCCAAGTGTGCAGCACTGAGATCAAAGACAACTCTATAATATAATTGTTTTCTCAAAAATTGAAGGTGTGTGTGTGTGTGTGTGTATGTGTATGTATATGTATATGTATATGTATATGTATATATATATATATATATATATATATATATATATATATATATATATATATATATATATATATATATAAAAGTCTTGATAGAATACTGAAACATTGATATGCTTCATTGAGTTTCACCCTCACACAGAAGTAATAACGTTGTGAATTACTCCTTTTCTTCTGTCTTGCTGATGCTTATCATACTGGCAGAGTGATACATGAATGTGACAGCAGAAGCTATGTGGTATATTATTCTGCATAGAGAGCTGTATTTCTCACCATGTTTGGATATTGTGGAGTGCATCTGTTGCCAACAACTGCCAACGTAAAGTGTATCAGAAGAACTTTAAGTCGTAGTCTTTGGTCGCAGCTTTATTCCAAGGCACAGCTCGCAGAGCATTTCATGTAGTGAGAACACAGCTTTGCTGTTCCTCAGATTCAAATGAAATATGTTTATAATCACATGTTACTTTAGCTGTATGTGTGTGTGTATGTATATATATATATATATATCTCTATAATATAAATGTCTAGTGGTGTGTGTTAGTCTGTCTGTGTGTGTGGAAAATATAAAACCAAGCTGCAGCGCCACCTGCTGGGCGGAGTTATACACTGACCTACTAAATTCTTAGTGTGTGTGGAAAAAAGAATTCAGAAAGGGCTGAAATTTGGTATACTAAGATGTTTTTAATTTGTTAATTGTTAAAAGTGTTTATAAAGATTTAAAAAAAAAATATATATATATATATATATATATATATATATATATATATATATATTTCTTGAAGGAGAAGTGACAGTTGGGAGTGGTTGGTGGTTGCCGGGGGTGACAGTGGGGAGTGGCTGGTGGTTGAGGCCTGGGCTATGGCGCACACACACACACACACACACACACACACACATTGTGCATTCCTATGCAAAGGCCATTTTCTTTACCTCAGTAAGGCCTTTGTCATTGTCTACCATTGCCTCCTTTCTGCATTAAAATCTATTAGTCTAGATTCTACCTCCATACTTTGGTTCCACAACTACGTTTTCTATTAGGGAGCAACTGGTCAAGACCACAGCTTAATTTTTTTCCCCCCAAATCTGTTACGCTCAGGTGTTCAACAGGGGCTGCTCTTATTTGCCATTTATATCAACAAAATAGACTTTGGGGATCAATTTGGAAAAAAAAATAAAAAAATTAAACAATCATCTGTTGCACAACTGTGGGGATTTCCAAGTTGACTTTAAAGCTAGATCTTTAGTAAAATAAAAGTTGCTGCTTAATGCCAAAAGACAGACAATGCTATTTTCACGTATTAAGCATGTCTACCCTTCTAGTACAAGCTCCGCAGTTTGTACAGAATTTAAAAGCGTGAGGTGTGGCCTGACCAGACTGCTCTGAAAACCATGTGAAGGGTTTATTTAATAAAAAAAAATGAGACAGAGACATGGTAAATGTATCGATTGGTGGTTAGTCATCATTATTTAAATCTGTTTTCTAAAAGCCAAAGCCCACTGCGTAACTTTCCCTAGTTGATTAATATTGGATATAATCCATATCCAATGTGCTTCTTTATACCTAAGTTAATTGTTTTTTTTTTTATTAAAGTGCTTTGCATTTCATCACTAGTCTACCCTTCTCTATGCAGCATTGTATTGTTTTTATATCAGACCATAGGTTTAATTTCCCTATAACAGGGTTTCCCAAACCTGGTCTTCAGACCCCTAACAGTGAAGGTTTTCATGCAAAGCAGATCTTTTGACAGTCCAAGGATCCAACCTTATCCCACTCTCCTTCCACATTCTCCCTGTATCTTAGCCTCATTCACCAATTTCTCGTATGCCTTCTGTTCCTTCCCTCTTGCTATTAGCATAGTTCCTGATCCACCCCCGTTGCCCACCTCTCTTGACATGTTTCTCCAGTCATTCACTAGGGAAATCACACTGTTCGTGTCTTTGTAGTATCCATGCTCTATAAATTCAAGTATGTTGTTGCGTATGGTATTCACTTTTAGTGACGGACCACTTTTTATGCATATCCAACCAGCTGTCTTTTATCTGTAGCTAGATGTCTTTTTATATATCTTGTTTATTGCAGTCCTATCTGTACTATTGTCCACCTATTGTCTGTATATTAATGAATTGTGGTTTGTTCTTTAGACTTGCGTAATGTACTCCTAGCGTTGTCCCAATTGGACAATAGCAAAAGCTGTTCATTTACATAGTGCACTTTGGGGGCACGTCTAGCGGGTTAGAAGCTGTCCCTAAACCCCCCTTCAGGGCAGACTTGTCTGAAGCTCGGAATATTGGGCAGCAAGTAAAGAATATGATTGTACTGTATATGACTTTACCTGACTGTGGTTCTGTTACTTCTGCTCTCCTAGCTACACTACTGTGTGTGACCAGCTTATAAACAAATTACCCACTGCTATATTCTCTTACACAGTAAGTAATTTCCTGTGCGATGCCCCTTTAAGCATAAATAGAATTATACACAATGCTTCTGTAGAGCCTTTGATGATTGAATTAAAGGCTAAGAAATTAGCATTACTTTAAACTCATCACAAAGTTGCAATGTTTCATTTATGTGCATCCTATTCTGGTTACTTTTCAGGAATTACAATGAGGCAGTGATAGATTGGTGGAGGAAGAGAGTTGAACACATCAAATAGGCAGAGGTTGGAGAGGAAGCTGTGGCTGTAAAAAGCTGGTTATACAATTGAGAGAAGAGATTTCACCTGATCATGCCCTGAGTTATATAAGACAGGATTATTGCGCACTGCGGTCATCTCAAAGCTGACCTTTATTCTAGAGGGAGGGGGAGGGGAAGCACAGCATCGAGCTCACTGCATATGAATCAAGCTTTTGGGCATTTGTTGCAGATTTATTTTTCAGTGATTGTTCAGCAGCAAAACATTTCTTCTTGACGAAGAAGGTTCCTACATATTTCTCATGTTTGCGTATAGCCATGTTAGATATCTGCAATAATTCTTACGCTGCTGATCTGATATCACACATCTACCAGTGGTGGCGAAACAACAGTGACAGCATAAGAACACTAATATATACTTATATGCACAAAGTTATTGTGGTTTTTATACGCAAGAGTAGACAAACGGAATGATTGTTGTTTGCACCATTGACACAATTATAATTAGTATATATATATATATATATATATATATATATATATATATATATATATATATATATATATATAAATAAAATAAAAGATACATGCATTCACACTGGGGAAAAAGGTATAGTGGTGTAGAGATAGAGCACTTTGTGTTCGATACTTGTACAGTGACAGAAACCTGTTAAGAATTTGCAAGAAGCCTCCTTTAGGACTCATATGGGAGGTATTCAATTAGGTCCGGTGATCTCGGTTACGCGACGGCTGCGCATTATATAAAGTAATACGGTACCACAACGACGCAGATTTTCCTTTGCAACCTTCTGGTGGGCAAAGGGATATCTGCGTTATTGCGGTAACGCGTAGTACGTTCGCCCGGCAGTTCCGGAGCGTATCCGCTATCTCCGGACCTAATTTCATATGCACTATAGCAGTGGTTCCCAAACTGTGCACCGCGGCTCCCCTGGGGTGCCGCGGCGATCTCGCAGGGATGCCGCGGCCAGGGCCGGTGATAAGTAAGGTGGGGGGACTACTTGGTAACTATTTTGGCTTGGGGGTGCCTTGAAAAAATTATGGAGTTTGGGATCCACTGCCCTATAGTGTTATCCCAGTTCCTGAGACTCTTAAGCTGCCACACTATACAACCCTGTCCTCTTTTTCTGTACTATACAGGACCACTAAGGCCCGAAACAGACATTTTCAGATATGAACCAAAAATATAAAATGCATTCACAAACTAAGACTTGGCACCTTGTACCAAGAGTCTCTCTCTTGTTACTGTAGAGCATCAATTTAGACCAGTCCGGTGTTTTGCTACCAAATGCCGCATTGCTGCCACTGAACAAGGTAGTTGTATAAGTTAATTTCATATGATTGGTGCCTATGGGCTAGAAAAAGAAAGCAAATGCCCTATTTGTTAAATATGACTTCACATTATAAATGAATATGGCATTATGGCTAATGTTGACATAAGCCTTTTTTTTTTTTTTTTTCTAATGCTTCTAGTCTGTTCCTGCCCTACCTTCGCTGTTCTGTGAAATCCTTCGGTGATGTAATTAATGATCCTTACAGTGATGGATTTAGTACAAGGGTTGAGCTGAGAGGACTTTGACCAGACACTGGTACCTTTGGGTGTGTTGGATTCTATTGTAAGACAGTGAAGCATTTTGTACGCGGTGCTATAAAGAACGTATACCGCTCCAGTATTGACCTACGCAAAGCCATGACAAAGCCAATAACGTTCTGGAACATATAGTGGAACAGTGTTTATTTTCAAAAGAATACTTTATTTCCAGAGCTGTTATTACAAAGTAAAACCGTTGCATTCCCAGTTATATGACTTGTCCAGCCCGCAGATTAATTCAATTTATTGGCTTGCACGTGCCCTACTGCAACTTTTACTTAATGCATCTCTTTATCTTCCTGGTTTCATTCTTCTGTGCTTTTCAATCATGTTTGTATATCATCAGAAAGATCTGTTTATTTTGTTGCTCTGTGACACTGCAAAGCTGTGTTTTGCTCTCGGCATTGAATTC
The DNA here is from genome assembly GCF_038048845.1 of Mixophyes fleayi. Taxonomy (NCBI): domain Eukaryota; kingdom Metazoa; phylum Chordata; class Amphibia; order Anura; family Limnodynastidae; genus Mixophyes; species Mixophyes fleayi. Next base: position 16,993,485 of record NC_134413.1, read on the forward strand.
AGTTGCTTCCAGGGAGAAGATTTTGTGTCATATCCCAGGGAAACATAAGTAACTTCCTGATATGAATACAAGACTAAAAAGCACCTAAGAGAGCCATAAGGTAAATAAAATGTATATGGTCGTGTTGCGGGAGGGCAGACACAGGGAGAAAATTAAAGCCATTAAAGGTAGAAAATCCATGTAAAGCTGAGCTAGGTAGCCAGTGCCTCCTCAACGGTTGTAGAACTACAAGCCTCAGCTTGCCCTGGAAATCTTCACATTTGTTTGTGACTGACACAAAGTGCTGTTTTATATAAAGGTGCAACTTCCTGTAAATGAGGTTTACTCATTTCTTCCTTCAGTCGTATCCGATTCATAACATGATTTGCAGACATCGTTACTCATTTCTTGCCTGTGGTATGTCTGCAGACAAAACATTTAAACCTATCAACTGGTTTACAGAACACAGGTTGATCTGTTTAGCAGCAACTTTGCAGCAGATAGGTTGGAAACATTCATTAGACTAGGAACTGCTGAGGCACTGAGTCGTGACACATTAATGGGCTGCATTGTGGTGAATATTTTAGGCGGCTCAGTGGTTAGCACTTCTGCCTTACAGCACTGGGGTCATGAGTTCAATTCCAGCCCATGGCCTTATCTGGTGCTCCAGTTTCCTCACATACTACAAAAACATACTGGTAGGGTTAATTGGCTGCTAACAAATTGACGTGTGTGTGTGTATTAGGGGATTTAGACTGTAAGCCCCAATGGGGCAGGGACTGATGTGAGTGAGTTCTCTGAACAGCGCTGCGGAATTAGTGGCACTTTATAAATAAATGATGATGATGAATATTGGCCCACAGAATTACTTCCTCCACTGTGTGTAGACAACACTCTTAGGAAGAGATTCAATTTTGCGCGAGGTGTCTCAGAATCATCCGTAGAGACACTTTGCGCCAATATTATGACTGGAATCTCCGCTCATTTGAGCAGAGATTCCTTCCGTAATTGCAGCCAGACATCGTGGCGACTAAATCTCTCCCTTAGTCTTGAATAAGTGTATAAAATATACAAGAAATACCCTAGATTGTATGTATGAAAAAAGTCTCCAACCTCTCTAAAAGCATCCCATTAAATCCAATCTACAGTATATTGTTCAGGGTAAATGGTACCTATACAGCTAAAAAAAAATCAATTACCCAGTTTTTCATTTTCACAAATCCATTTAAATGCATAAAATATTCAGTTAATGAGAAAACAGATAACATGTAGCCACAGGATTCCTTTATGCGTTTAGTGGCTATCATTACATGGAACAATGAAATAAAATGCGTTGTTCTCTTCTCATTTCATGACACAATGTCTCCCCTCTATCAGATACTTTCCTGACCTAATTGCAGAAAGCAGCATTTTCCCTGAACTAGGAGATAGGGCTATTTATACACAGTAAGCATGTGATTGCAATTAAGTCATCAGTGATTTAACTATTAGTAGCATTGATTGCATAAACTGCATCAGCATTGCCCTAGAATTAATCCTGCCTTTTACCTTCAGTATCACAGTGCGGGATATTTACCTGTTAAGTGATATTTAAATTGGATAATAGTCTGTTATTGCTATAGAGATCTTGCTTTATGCATTCAGATCATGAATATGTTTTATACATAAGGCATTTAGCTTGGATGGACAATGCCTACGCATTGTAACTCCATGGTTGCTCCGGAACAGATAGGTAAGTTCCAAAGTTTGTTATATAGGTGAGTCCGAAGTGTATAACAATTATAGGACCCCTCCCTTCATCAATTTCAGATTTTTGATTGCTTTCCTAAATACTGATCTGTTTAGCTTAATTTGTGTTTTCATCATCATTATCACCATTTATTTATATATTGCCACTGATTCCGCAGCGCTGTACAGAGAACTCATTCACATCAGTCCCTGCCCCATTGGAGCTTACAGTCTAAATCCCCTAACATACACACACACACAGACAGAGAGGGACTAGGGTCAATTTTTGATAGCAGCCAATTCACCTACCAGTATGTTTGTTTTTTTTGTAGTGTGGGAGGAAACTGGAGCACCCAGAGAAAACCCACGCAAACACGGGGAGAACGTACAAACGCCACACAGATAAGGCCATGGTCAGGAATTGAACTTATGACCCCAGCGCTGTGAGGCAGAAGTGCTAACCACTTAGCCACCGTGCTGCCCCCATAAGTTTAAATGTTTTCATTTCATTGGTGGGAATGCACAACGCAAATCTGCATTTCCTTACAAAATGCCCCTGATAGTGCAGGTGACTTCCCGTTAAATGTATGGGCAAAGGCCCATCTACACCACTTGTTTCTGCTGAAATGGGAACATCTCCTTAAATACTTCTTCTTCACCTCATTATCTCATTTAAATAAAATTATCTTCCAAAATGAACTGATTTTGCATGCAGGTTGCTCAATATTTTCCACAGCTCAAAAAAAACAGGCACATGTGGCATTTGCATTACAGGACCTGCCATTTTTTTAGATTTATTCAGTTTCTAAAAAAAAAAAAAGTAAGAGTGGAGGTGTTACCCATAGCAACCAATCAGATTCTAGCTATCACTTATCTAGTACATTCTAGAATATGATAGCTATAATCTGATTGGTTGCTATAGGCGACATCTCCACCTTTCCTTTTTAGAATGTTTGACACTTACAGATGGGCCTACTTTAAATATTGGATGATTGTGAAGACCGTATGTAACTAACCAGGCTGCAGATATTACCTGGGAATGTTTTCTATAGCAATATGGATCTATGTTTTGTTTGTATAGAAGTACATATATCTGTCCACCCTTCCACAGATTAAGCCAGTGTTTGTTGTAGTAAGCAGGTATTTTATTGAGACGTTACCTTTCCTTGTCATTGTAAAACAAGTGACCTTTGTCTCCGCCGGAACTGCCGATCGTGTCACAAGGTGATATGACCGAGGCACATAACTTTAATTTCAAGACTACAAACAAGAAATCAACCTTTAGATTCAATCTCTCTGTTTGGCTTCTGTTACCTGATAATCTGTGAGACTCCTTTGGAGGCTATTTCATGTTGTCCCTCACTGGTTTACAGGCTCCAGTCCTCTAAATCCAGGGGGTAAATGTATCAAGCTGAGAGTTTTCCGGTGGGTTTGAAAAACCAATCAGATTCTAGCTATCATTTATTTAGTACATTCTACAAAATGATAGCTAGAATCTGATTGGTTGCTATAGGCAGCATCTCTACTTTTCAAAACCCGCCAGAAAACTCTCAGCTTGATACATTTACCCCCAGATCTGTTTCTATTGTTGGCTATTAGAAGCTTTAATATTTTGTCCTTTTTTCGATGAAGTATTTGCTTTCTAACTACTTGCTCCATCTCTAATTCAATGTGGGAATATGAAATATAATTATATCTAAAGCCCTTTTTCTTAACCCTTTTTTTCCAAGTGAGTTCCCTGGTAATATTTATCATGGTACTAATTTTCAAAAAATAGTAGATCAAATGAAGGTAGGTTAATTGGCTTCTGACAAAATGACGCTAGAGCGGTGGGTGGAGCTACCATTGGAGCATCGGGGCTCATGGAGATAATGGGGTCCCGCTTTCCTGCATCGGGGCCCGTAGCTCGTCTCTGTGCTAGAGTGTGTGTTTGTGTGGTAGGAAATTTAGACTGTAAGATCCAATGGGGCAGAATTGACGTCATTGACGAACATTCTTTGTAAAGCGCCGCGTAATATGTAATACACTTCCAATCTCTCTCCTTTCTTCACCACATCAGTGTAGCGATATAAGTGGCCGGGCTTACCAGGCACAATGACCTACCGCACCCTGTGCACACATCACTTATCTCTGCTGTAATTGACATAGAGATGTTAATGTTTAACATTTGTTTTTTTTATATATATATATTACCCTGGTTTCTTATCAATAGCCGTGTTTATTATAACCCTTTATTTCATGACCCTGTCACCAAGTCTGTAATCGCCTGTTTTTACCAGTTCTGTGCTGCAAAAATTGTCATTGAAATGGTTTTCAAGAGCAGAGCGGAACCAAAGTGTGTTGTTCACACCACAACTGCTTTATTGTAAGATAGAAGCAAAGGTGGATCATGTTAGTCGGCAATAATTCTCTTCCAAAACAGCAGTTACTAAGGTGTCCTCATTCTAAGAAGCATGCACGGGGTTATTCACACTGTCCTCAGGATTGCATTTGTGTGGTTTGATGTATTAGAGCCTCTTTTCCAATGAAGCTCTGTAGGAGCTTCCTGAGGTAACCAGTGCCTAGGGGTATAGCTGTCAGGTGTTATAACTGCTTCCTGTCCACAATCCTCTGGGAGAGCACATACCACCCTGTGCTGATGTGCGATTCTAGTCTTTATTCCGGATTTAGTTCCTGATTGGTTTAATGTTCTGGCTGTATCAAAAGAGAGGTGTACAGCCGCACAGGCTAATGGTATATGTAGCTTAGGAAAATAAACCCTGTAGTAAGACCCCTTGTTAATATAGGGTCAGAGGTTGTTCAGATTTTGAGAGGGGTGACAACTTGTTGGTAAGTGGGATCAAAAACAGAAATGTACTTTAAATGCTGAAATAAAAGTAGAGATGTTCACTGACCCTCGTGTTTTGGTTTTGGATCTGGATTAACCTCGTGCTTCGGTTTTGGTTTTGGATCCCGATTTTTTTTTTTTTTTTTTTTTTTTTTTTTTTTTTCTTTTTTCTTCTAAAATCCTTATTTTGTTTTGCTAAAATCACATAAATTGGATCTTTTTTTTTTTTTATCCCTTCATTATTATTGACCTCAATAACATTAATTCCCAATCATTTCCAGTACATTTTTGTCAAGTGACAAGAACACTGCTACACATGTTTCTGTGTGAGCAATGGCACTGGATCTCCGGGAGGGAAGTACTTATGGAATCCAAAACCCACCAGATCCGATGATGCAAGAATGACATTTTGCCTCGGTTCAGATCCGATGACGCGCGAAAGTAACGAGCCAGTTTGCGAACCTACTCGGATCCCCTAAGTTTGGTTTTCAGAAAACCGAGCCTGAGCATCTCTACATAAAAGTTATAAATGACTTCATATTGCACACTGCACCTGACACAGCTGTCTTTTGATGTTCTGGCTGTAATGTCAGCGTAATTACTTACTACACATTTGGCTGAAGACCTGGTCCCTGGCCGAACATGCCAGCTATACACTATCTTTACATATTTTCAGCTTCCACACCAGTTCAGTGGTAGATTATGTGCATGATCTAAAACTCTTCATAAATAGTATAAAAAAAAAAAATGTCCAAAATTTTTATTTGATAGAAGAAACGCTTGGCCTTAGTGGAAGTGTAACATGGGTGCAGAGGGGTGTGGGCTACCTTGGGCTGGGACACTGGGCTACCTGCAATTTGTTTTCCTTTAAAATGTTCTTAATAGGCTGTTGAGCAGATCCTCCCCCCACTGGGCTAGCCAGCCAGCCCCTGATGGGTCCAGTCACTGGGACCACTGCACTCCGGTAAAATAAAAATGATGGGTAGACATCTTTAATTCAGTAACCAGCCAGCCATGAGGTGATCTTGATTCAGCAATGTACACCCGGACATATAGGTGTTTCTGGTTAATGGGAGGTCCCCTCTGGTATAGCTGTGTGGCAATGACGGACCACTCCCGAATTTCCGGACAGACACTGGAAATAGCGCAGCCCGGGGAATGGCTAGGCCGCATCCTCCCATGAATATTGGTGCAGCCTACAAAATGGATGTAGGCAATGGTGTCACTGTAATCCACTCAGTAGAATTGGCTAAAAAAGGGTGTATACACACACACACACACACACACATTCCCTATACCAGTTTATAAGAGCCTTTCGTTTATAAATAGGGTTTATTGTGCACTCAAGTTGTCGGTCTTGATGAAAATGTGGTCAAAGATTTATAGCCACTACATTCCTGCCTGTGTCTGCATTTTTGATCAAGAACATATAGGGCTAGATTTACTAAGCTGCGGGTTTGAAAAAGTGGGGATGTTGCCTATAGCAACCAATCAGATTCTACCTTTCATTTATTTAGTACCTTCTACAAAATGACAGCTAGAATCTGATTGGTTGCTATAGGCAACATCCCCACTTTGTCAAACCCGCAGCTTAGTAAATATACCCCATAGTGCTTTCGGCATATGTAGCTACCTGTGAAGGTAATAAATTATACATCAATGCATATATAAATGAAGGACATGCAGACTTAAGAAAATCACTCAGAATAAGTCACAACAAACATGAATAACAGGAAATGTGCCTTGTCTTCTGATCAATGTATAAGGTCAATGTATATTCAATTAGCTGTAATAAACTAGTTTGCTCCTGTAATTTCTTCCTAACAACATATCCTATTAGTTTCTCAGTGATCCATGGCATGCTTGCTGGCCTCCAGCATCTAATGCATTTCACCAGAGCCATGATCGGCGGTGCGGAAAGCCACAGTGCCTCATTGATGAGGGGATCTGGAGGATATTGTTGTGTTTTTGTAACGGTTTCTGTGGTGACGGAGAAAGCCAAAGGCGGAATTTTGTTTTTCTCTAAAATAGGCTGTTGTTTTGTTTTGTGTATGCGAGACAACCCTTCTTTAGTGAATAGACTTGCACAGCATTTTTAAAAAGGTTTTTGACGAAAAATGTAAATGTTTATCCCTGGTGCAATAGAGAACTTAGTAGATTTTAAACAACTACGTTTCTGAGGTAAAATGTGGTCATATTTGCCAAATGTACCTATCATGCGTCACTGGATATGTTTGTTTGAAAATTAACTATTATTTTTTTTATTGACTAAATGCTCAGTACAACTTCTCTCTTTTTTTCCCTATGTGCTATATGCAGTTCTGTTCTACTCATGTATGTAGTTTAAGGTATGGTCAATTAAAAGAACCAGTTCAGCTAGGTACACACTACACTGTTTTCGTCCAATAATCGGCTCAACCAGCCGACATACGACCGCTCGTTCAAAAGTCGGGTCAGTGTGTGCAGTGACGCGATGGTCGAAAGTCTGCCCAAATGGACGATTGTCACCTCATTTGGTTGGTCGTACAGTTAAATATTTTCGTTCCAATCTCGTTTCCGTTGTGTAGTGTGTATAAACTTCCGACCGATCCACGACAATCCTCCGATACTTCCTCGACCTGGGGGGCGTGAATGTAAATTTGTGATGTCTGTACCAGTCCCACGTGGTGCGGTATCCGCACATCACAGACTTGTGTTTTGTATAGATGTGTATTGCACCTGTCTGGCTGCAGACCATTACACGTGTGTTATTACCCTTTGCATCTATGTTGCATCATATTTTATGTATGGTAATAAACTTCTATTTTATAGGAATGAATTAAGAGACAGTGTTACCTTCTCTTTTTATGCAGCTTTGGGTGTTAACTATAGTGAAAGCTCCGCCCCTTTATGCTAATGTCTTTGGTATATCGTTACATGCCCTGCAAATGATGCTTCAGTGTGTACGAAATTAAAATGATTGCTCACGACAACATGGCTGTAAAAAGTCGCTAACGGGACGGCCGCTCTTCCCTTTATCGTCTAAAGCAAGGCTAGTGTGTATGCAGTCCATGGACCGAGCAATCGGACCATCGATCGCATGTAAAATCGATCGGCATAAAAAGTTGGTGGAAAATTCTGTAGTGTGTACCTAGCTTTCCAAATACAATACAATTATAATTCTGCCTAGTCACGTTTAGGGATGTCGAGTACATGGTACATGACATTAAAACTGTATTAGCAAGTAATACATTTTATAACTTTTTTTTTGGGGAGAAACAGATCATGTTTTAGTTTAGGTCTACGCATTTTATTTATGGGAATGTGTTTTGTATCCATCAGCGCCTGTTGTCAACATTTCATTTATTTAGTATCCGTTTTCGTAGCTATAGCTCTCAAATGAACCGTCACAGAAGATTAATTACCAGTATCCGCACTGGAATGCAGATAAACTTATTAAAGTAAATTACTCTGATCAATTCACCTGTGTTGACGCAGGAAACTCCATACGTATTTTTTAAATGAATAAAAATTAGTTATTCCATTTTGAATTTTGTGTCTACACTCTGGCAGGGTGAAAGAAACAAGGTAACTGAGTAAATTATTGACGGCTAGGAATGTGAAATTGCTGTAGAAGCTTTGCAGGAAGCTTATCCACGTGGAATTTCTGCAGTAAATGAATATAATTATTCTTACATCTATAAATCCGCCGTTTAGCTGACCTGTAAGGAAGCCTACATGGCGTAATTTGCATATGTCAGACTCCAAATGTTAACAGTAAATTGCCGTATCCTTAGGGGTTTTGAGGTACACCCTTGTAACCCTGCACTTGTCGGCTGTACATGTAGCGGGAGATTCTGCAGTATCTATAACATGGGAAGAAACCTACCTGGAAGAGAAACAGTGCATTTATAAAAACCGGACAAGATTTCTGGTTCATCCTTCATATGACCTTCAAAAGGCGACTGTCTGTGTTTCAGTCTCCAGCTGTCATTAGATTAATTCATGGCAAATATTAGTATGTCCCAGGGAAGTGAGCTAAGAGGTAGCAGTCAAGTAGTTGTATGATCCTAGGCTATATTCAGTACAGCTCCCGACTTCCTGAAAATTACTTCAGTATCTTTTTATAAAGGTAATGCATTTATTATTTATTTAAAAAGCTTGCCGCTGTAGGTTCTCGTTCAGTAAAACAAGTGGCCAGATGGAAAAGAGGTGCAGTCTCAAGTAGCGGCGAAACACTGATCGCTGGGCCAGAAAGCTAAATTGTTGGGGGGGCCCAAGCGATGCAAACCATCCTTCCTCAGCCCCCGCTCTGTTCTTCTTAAATACTCGGGGGGTTTGCCCATGCTCTGAGATAATAGTGGGTGCAGGCAATGGACTGTACCCACTAGTAATAATTACCGGCGTTGCAGGGTGTTTTATGGGTAGATTTACTAAGACTTCTAATAAGGAAAAATGGAGGTGTTGCCCATAGCAACCAATCCGATTCTAGCTGTCATTTATCTAGTACATTCTAGAACATGATAGCTGGCATCTGATTGGTTGTTAGGGGCAACACCTCCTCTCCTTATTAGAAGGTTTAGTAAATCTCCCCCATAGTGGGCCTCTTTTCTCATTTCCAGGTCTCCCTAGCCGCCACACACACTGAAATGTCATACGTTTCACCACTGGTCTCGTGCAAAATAGTCTAGTTCAGTCCTGGCCAACCTGTGGCTGCCCAGGTGTTGTGAAACTACAATTAACCTACTAGTATGTTTTTGGCGTGCGGGAGGAAACCCACGCAAACACAGGGAGAACATACAAACTCCACACAGATAAGGCCATGGTCGGGAATCAAACCCGTGACTCTGTGAGGCAGAAGTGCTAACCACTAATCCACTGTTTCCTGTCCCAGCATGCTTTGCCAGTAGATAGCCAGTTGTATCACATTAAATGGCAAATGCAACATCAGAACATATTTTATTGTAAACCTAGCTTTATATAGCTAGAATAATCCCACATTCAGTCATAAAGCTGATGGATAAAAATAGTATTTTGATCTGACTATCGCTAAAAATAATCCAAGTGTTTTGCATGTAGAATACACGTCATTAACAAATGTTATTTGCCACTAGTGATCATTCCCTGTGGTAGCTTAGTATAAAATCCTTGTCGTAGGGCACAGTGACAGCTCCTAGCATTAGTTATACTGCTATTACACCTGACAGTCTCACATGCACATCGCTACAGGGGATTTACCTTCACTTCATCAACTGTTGCTTTTTCCATTTCATGCTGTGAATAAAATGATGTCATGTCAAAGACTTCGCAGCAATTATCCTTAGAGGAGTTATGCAGAGGGAACATGTGCTATTGTCACTTGTACAGTGCAGGTTATATCACTTAATGGACACTAATAGGTGCAAGGAACTCATTATTGTTTCTCTATTATCTGTCATGGCAGAGGAAGGTGACAGTGGCCTTGGGGAAAAAAAGTACTGATCATGTTGCTGTCACATGAAACAGTCATTGAGAGTTTCCAGCTGTTGTGGAACTACAAGTTCCATAGTTCCCTGCCAGCCTTTTGCAAGTTTCATTGTCTCTTACATGTGAAGAAAATATTGGAATAAGGGCTTATGCAGATGCTGAATAAACACTGCCTTTTATTCATTGTAGCTTTTCTACTTAAGTCCTATAGGTATTATTCACTTTTGGACAACCTTTCCCTAATCAAATATGTCCCCCAGAGGGTCATAAGTGCATAGTTGCCTACTCTCCCGGAATGTCCGGGAGACTCCCGAATTTTTGGGAGTTCTCCCGGACTCCCGAGAGAGCAGGCAAAAATCCCGGATCCCAAAGTCGCCGCTGTTGAAGATGGCGGGGGCGGAGCTAAACGGGGCATCGTGGCCCTGCCCCCTGCTGCGATTGGCCAAAATGGGTTAAGATTGACAGGGGTGGAGCCTAACGCCCCACCACACGAGGCCACGCCCGACCACACGAGGCCACGCCCCCTCGACGGACCCCCTCCCGGACAGCTGCCTCTTAATGTTGGCAAGTATGCATAAGTGTCATTTAGAGACACAATAGTACAGGCTGAAAAAAACTGTGCATTGCATTACATTGTTAGATGTGCATTGACCCTAGTCTCTCCCTCTCTGTCTGTCTGTCTCTGTCTGTGTGTGCGTCTATAGTAGGGAATTTAGACTGTAAGCCCCAATGGGGCAGGGACTGATGTGAATGAGTTCTCTGTACAGCACTGCGGAATTAGTAGCGCTATATCAATAAATGATGATGAACAGGCGAAAGCTTACACATTACTAATGCATAACATTTAAAATGCATATTTTCTTAAGAATATATATGATTATGCCTGTGTGACAGGGTTGTGAGCCTGCTGTTCCTCTCTCACCTTCTTCCAACCATTTCATATTGATTCTGTATCCCTGCCCACTGACTGGGAGAACTCTGAGTCAGAAGCCAATTCTGACTGTTCCGTACCTGCCAACATGTCTGTCCCCACCAGCGGGACAGGGGGCATGGTCATGTTCCGACAGGGGTGTGGACACACACCCTTTGTGCTGGCGTGCCACCCCTGACCATCCTCACCTCCCAGAGGCGGAACTAGCGATCTGTGGGCCCGGTGCAGGGAAGAGGGGAGGAAGGAACCAGGGTCCACAACTCTCTAGTTCTGACCCTCTGCACTTGGCGTGCGGTGGGCCCTATTATTTATTTGGCCCCAGGTCACAGCACCTGCTGCACCAATGGTAGTTACGCCACTGTCACCTCCCCAAAAATCTCACGCAGTGCCGCACCCATCAGCCACTGGAATATCTCCTAACATTTAGACCCTTCCCCCGATCCACCCACTTTTAAGATCCGCCCCTTTCGAGGTCCAGGAATTGGGATGTGTACACTGGTTCAGTGCCTAGGTGAGTGGGTCATACCTGGCAACATATCGATTGGACAAGGTGCTGGCAGCCTGGACAGCGGGATAGACCTCTGAAAACAGGACTGTTCCACCTAAATGGGTGCAGTAACTTGGGAGGTATGATTCCTGTTGCTTATACACATATTTGTGCATTGAACAAATATTTGACTTAACTCTCCACTAGGAACTAGTTACATAGCTGAGGCATTACTGAATTCATAGGCTGCATTCTGATGAATGTTCGTCAAGGCTAGAACCCTGTCCCCCCCCCCCACACTGTCTGTAGGCAACAGGTACACTATCATCATCATTACCATTTATTTATATAGCGCCACTAATTCCGCAGCGCTGTACAGAGAACTCGCTCACATCAGTCCCTGCCCCATTGGGGCTTACAGTCTAAATTCCCTAACACACACACACACACACACACGGATAGACAGACAGACGGAGACAGACAGACAGAGACTAGGGTCAATTTGAAAGCAGCCAATTAACCTACCAGTATGTTTTTGGAGTGCTAAAAATACATAATTTTAACTTTTTAAATAGAGTAGCTTACTCATCTCTCTGTTGTCGTTAAATAACTTCCAACATACTCTGTATATTATTTTTGGTGCACAAAGGAAAATATTGACAACGGCATATTTACAAACAGGAATTTGTTACTTGATCTCAGCACCTTTTAAAGTATTCCTAAACTTTCCACGGTATGGAATGTTAACCCCTCAGCTTCACACTTGCACATGTGAGATTACTGCTTACACATTTGTTGCTCACAGCTGTGTTCTGGAATATGGTTTCAGCTGCTCACAAAGCAAATTAAGTATCTCAGTTCTTGTGTTTATAAGTCTAGTAAGAAACGTTACAGGTCAGCGCTGTACAGTAGTGAGTGGGAACAGAATTCCTGTCACATATTTTCTATAGTAACGAAATTCCATTCAAGGGAGATTCTGTTCCTTCCTAACATGTACATACCATACAGTCTTTATTACTGGATGATACATATGCTAATAGCTTAAATATTGTTATTATTTAGCTTCACTCACTCATCAATAGTTTTTATTTATAATGAACAGATGTCCCCAGATTTATGTAGACTTTAGAGCCCCACGTTCTCAGCTGTCACGTGGTGTAGGAGTGAGAGCTGTCACAGGGCACAAGGTTACACACTCCGGTTACACATTCAGCCAGAGGCGCCATCAGGGAGTTACAAGGGGGTACAGCTGTAAGGGTCTGTACTGAGGGGGCCCGCCGTGACCTGCCTGACCCACCTGTTTGAATAGAACATTTGTAATTAAAATACATAGCACTGCACACATCTGCCCACCAGGCCATGGGAGACGGGGGTCGAGGTGTAGGGGGAGGGTCCTGCTAGGGGTGGGTGTCACATCTGCATGCTCTGAGTCATGGAGAGACTTGGGGATGCAGTGGGCCCTGCTGAATGCATGTTGTGTAGTGAGTGTTAGTTTGTGGCTTGTGCATCTAGTTACATAGAGCCACCTGAGTTCCCTCATGGCAAAGGCCCGGATGGCCTGGTGGTGGGCCCCGTGTCACTAATAGTATCTCTTTGGGGCCCCCGTTTCCCCTCTCGCCATTGGCACATTCTGTTTTTTTTGTTTTTAGTTCTGCTGCCAGGGCCCAAGTAATTGCCGGCCTAGCGGTTCTTTCAGAGCAAGGGCCCTGATGGTCTTGAAGTCGTCGGGGTGTATCTTACTGCTTCAGTACAGAAGGTACAAAGACATCCCTTCTTGATCCTTGAACCTGCCTGATAAAAGCCTGGTCACTGTGAGCAGGGGGAAGGGGACAACTAGATCTGGGGACTCAGGGTTCTTAATCAGTAATAGTAATTAGTAGTTAATAAGTAATAGTACACCCTGACCTGGCTCCTTTCCCCCCTGACCTGCAAAGCCCACACAAGACTAAGTGTGACCCCAGCAGTCGACACAAGACTCAGTGTGACCCCAGCAGTCGACACAAGACTCAGTGTGACCCCAGCAGTCGACACAAGACTCAGTGTGACCCCAGCAGTCCACACAAGGCTCAGTGTGACCCCAGCAGTCGACACAAGGCTCAGTGTGACCCCAGCAGTCGACACAAGGCTCAGTGTGACCCCAGCAGTCGACACAAGGCTCAGTGTGACCCCAGCAGTCGACACAAGGCTCAGTGTGACCCCAGCAGTCGACACAAGGCTCAGTGTGACCCCAGCAGTCGACACAAGGCTCAGTGTGACCCCAGCAGTCGACACAAGGCTCAGTGTGACCCCAGCAGTCGACACAAGGCTCAGTGTGACCCCAGCAGTCGACCCAAGGCTCAGTGTGACCCCAGCAGTCGACCCAAGGCTCAGTGTGACCCCAGCAGTCGACCCAAGGCTCAGTGTGACCCCAGCAGTCGACCCAAGGCTCAGTGTGACCCCAGCAGTCGACCCAAGACTCAGTGTGACCCCAGCAGTCGACCCAAGACTCAGTGTGACCCCAGCAGTCGACCCAAGACTCAGTGTGACCCCAGCAGTCCACACAAGACTCAGTGTGACCCCAGCAGTCCACACAAGACTCAGTGTGACCCCAGCAGTCCACACAAGACTCAGTGTGACCCCAGCAGTCCACACAAGACTCACTGTGACCACTGGTCCAGTGCCTGCATCTCAGAGGAGAAGCAGATGAACGGGTCTGCGCCACCAGAGCCGTAACGACGGCGGTGCGGGTGGTGCGACCGCCCTGGGTGCAAGCCCAAGCGGGCGCAGCCGCCCGATACCTGCCTTCGTGCCCAGAGGAATCGCCACCAAATGCCGAACTTCCTGTTGTTGGAACGCACATGTGTTCCACTGCATTGCCGGGAATGGATTGTTGCTTGTAGGGGAGCTAAATTAGAGCGGCGATTCCTCTGGGCACGGAGGCAGGTATCGGGCTGTGGGTGATGAACTAATGCTCCCTTTAAAATATGTAATTGATCAAAAAGGATTGGTGTGTGATTTGTCCAGAGACGTTTATCAGTCCACCCACGATGGCCCCTGTGAGTCAACAATGGTTCTTGATTTGCGTTGACTGCAATTGAAACAAGTTAAAGATGACATTTTACGAGGTTCTGAAGGACTTTTTTTATTTGCACTAAGGGACTAGAAATTCTAGCGCAACGCAGAGTTGTAAGTAGATAAAGAAGAGTAGTCTCAATTGTGGTGTATATATTGGAACATATATTGTAATAGGTCCCCAATTACCCCTTACATAATGTAACACACGTATGATCCCTACTGTATCTAGTAAACCACGTAATTTATAGAAAAACATCTACCAATTATTACCATATATATATATATATATATATATATATATATATATATTATAATATACGAATTCTTTCAGTAAAGTGCTAGCCACACCCACATTAGGTTGACCACACCCACTTGTCAAATGCCACTCCCACTTAGATGGGGGGCGCCGGTGCCCAGTCTCGCCCCAGGGCACCAAAATGTCTAGCTACGGCACTGTGCGCCACACAGATGTCCCTGTGCAAGCAAGCAACCATAAGTAATAATTCATATATTTGAAGTTTATTTGCAAAGATAGTGTTCTGTTCAACTGTTCATTGTTCCAGTTAGCTATACATTTTTGCACAGCCTGGCTCTTGATATTATGAGGTGGAACATGTGATAGCAGACTGTACAATGTTGTTATCAGCGTGAACATTTCTGTAAATATTTTCAATTGGTTGGAGAGCTGCCTTCTTTATTAAAGGACTATCCATCATGGTGCTAAAATAAAGGTAGCTAGCATTTGTGTTCCCAACGTTAATCAAATAGATTTGCTTAGAACTGCTTCCATTTCTGGAAGGTGTATTGGGGGTGGTGGTAACCTGTGCACTTATTGGACTCCTCTTCTGACCAATCGCCCTTTAGCGTACAAGGAATTGAAGCGAGTATGTAAGTATTGTTGGACAGTGGGATATTGTTGGACAGTCCATCATCTTTCTGATTGGCACTAGACTTCCTCTCACGTTCATTCAGTGTATACCAGAATAGATGACTTAAAGTATTTCTAGACCAGTATCACCTAGACACCATTAATGCGGTCTTTATATGTAGATCTATTTTTCAGATCATGCTCACGTGACACGGACTCTAAAGCTCATCACCAAGTGGTCACGGAAATTAAATAAATTATTGAAAGATTGACTTGTTTGTAGAAATTATTCAGGCTTATTTTCACCCTGCGGTGTTGGGTAGCACATATTATTTTTCACTGCATGACATACAGGCAGGAGAGCCTAGAGAAGGGAAAGTGTTTCATTTGGAGGAAATCAATGAATATCTTCATGAGGAGAATATGCCTAGCATTGAGGTTCAATCCGCTAGAGCACCTGGGCTAGATGGGTTTTACTGCAGCTTGCTAGAAAAATATTTCCTTCCTCAACTCTCAGCACCTTTTTGTTAAAAATACATAAAGGCACTGATAACATGTAAATACTGCCTGAGGCCCTATCTGCAGACATATTGGTGATGCCCAAAGAGGGGAAGGATCTGCCTCATGCCCTAGCTACCCCGGCCTGCTACTAAATGCAGAATTATATGCGGAAGTCATTAACAACAGATCTCCCAGGGACAAATGCAAGATTTTTAGAGGGGGGTTTCCAAGTACTTGATTTTGGAACAAAGCAAAAACATGTAGCCTTTACTAAATTTCAATGTTTCCTAGACACAGAAACACTAGAGCCAAAACATAAGTAAGAACCATACACTAGAGGGAAAAGAAGTAAGAGCCTTCATGGTGGCCATTTTGTTGAAGCTAGAGATCATTAAAGCATAGGCAGATGCCCACAAAAATGAATCTTCGATTGCAGACAAAGTGTGGGCTTTGTCATAAATAAGGAGGCAAGAAGTAATTACAATAGAGTCTTGTATGTAAAATCTAGGTAAAATAAATGGAATCCCTCTACCATCTACAGACATTGAGAAGGCATGACAGGATAGAGTAGGGTTCTTGCTGGCCTCTCAAGCTATGGGTTTTGGTTACTGCTTGAAGGTGTGGAAATAAGCTTTGTAATCCAATCCCATGGCTCAAATGGAGTGAACAGTTACTCGTTGCACCCCTTTTCTATACACAATGGTACAACTCAGGGCGGCCCCCTATACCCGCTAGTATTTAAGCCTTGTCTGGCAGCGACAAGTGCTAGTCCAAGCATGCACAAGTTAAATTTATGAGCCACTCATAGAGGTCTTTGACCTTTGCCAGTTACATCATATGAATCATTTCCAGGACAAGCCAGTCCGAACGACATATTCTTCAATTAAAACTACTTTTATTTCTCACAAAGACATAATGAGCCGGAAGCTGATTTAGGAGCAAAGTAAAAAAAAAAAGAAGCAAATTTGCACCTGGACAAACCATGTTACGATGCAAGAGGTGCAAATTGATTTCTTTTTTTTCATGCAAAGAAAAAAACTAGCTATTTTTTACTTGTAGCACACAAGTACTCCTTTTATATCTTTATTTTTACACTGAAATTAAAGTTGATCTGACATGCCGTATCCCAACTATAAATCTGTCCCTACATTTTAAAATGACCACCCTCTCTAATGCAACATGGTTTTGCCAAGGTGCAAATTTGCTCCCTTTTCTTGCTTTTCTCTTAACTCTGCATCAGGCCCAAAAACTGCAATGTTTTTGGGGGCCACAGTACCAGGGTTAGGAACAGTCCCATGCAGATCGTGCAGCAATTGCATTGTTTTTTTAATAGCTTTGAAACATTTTGTAAGATTTGATAAAAAAAAAAAGTATTACGGTATATATTCTCTGTAATGGACTTAACCAAATGCAAAATGTGAATCTAATAACATAAGACTAGTATGAGAAATTCTGATGCTGAGAGGGAAGATGCCGGTGTATGGGGACGCCTCAATGAGAAGAATAATGTGTCTCAATGACCGTGGCAAATACCGCAGGTGGTGCAGTTACCGACTAGAAGAGGCAATTCTAGCAGGAATCCTTTTGGATTCATGCAATTCATGGGCTTAAATGATTTTAATTTAAATGATTGCATGTAACTGTATGAATTTCTTTCTGAACACGTGCCATTGAGGTTACGGTAAAAACGTGGAACTTGAGAGATACTGAAAGTAAAGTGAGAAAATTTGCATCCAGCTGTGGATTTAATTAAGAACACGCCATCATTATAAAGCACTTTTTGTTTTCTACTATATTAACCCCTTAGCCCACATTCATAAGACACTATCAGTTTTATGGTAACATTCCTGAGAGTATTCATTATAGAAAGGTAGATTTAGTAACATGTAATGTTAAGATATTATTCAAAAATTGTTACTCTCAGTCAATGAACACTTGCCAATAGAAGTTATTTATAAACTTGATGCAGTTAAAATGAAGGGGCTGAGTTGATTGTGTTGCTGCAATAATGTCTTCACACCTAGGGCCTGATTCATTAAGGATCTTAACTTGAGAAACTTCTTATTGCAGTCTCCTGGACAAAACCATGTTACAATGCAAGGGGTGCAAATTAGTATTCTGTTTTGCACATAAGTTAAATACTGACTTTTTTTTCATGTAACACACACATATCAACTTTAAATTTCAGTGTACAAATAAGATATCAAGTATTTGTGTGTTACATGAAAAAACAGTCAGCATTTAACTTATGTGCAAAACAGAATACTAATTTGCACCCCTTGCAATGTAACATGGTTTTGTCCAGGAGACTGAAATAAGAAGTTTCTCAAGTTAAGATCCTTAATGAATCAGGCCCCTAGTGAGTAGGGGGAGGTTTGCACTTCATATATGCTTGACAAAAAAATAAGCAGTGCCCCCGGAATGTTGCCTTTTTCTATGTCTGTGTGAATTAGAAGAAGTTTGTATTGAAGAATAAATGATTCAGACTGGGAACTCCCTTACAAATGTTCTGTATAAAATTGCCAGATTTGGATAAGGATCAATATAGCTATGTCTGAAATGTTAAATATGTATTTGTTGGAAAAAGAGGTTGTTTAGCTAACGAGTAACTTTCATTGCTGTTGGCAGCGCTCTTATATTAACTATTTGGGGAATCCGACAGACAGCTGGTCTCTCCGGCCATATACTCCAGGCTCCTCTTGGTTATCTGTAACAATGTAGAAAAACGGGACTTATTTATTTGGTATGGTTCTGCAGGATAAATGTGATGAAGGGGGACATATTGACCAGACCATTGTTTTTTCTCCAGATAATTAAAATTCACATCTCTCAATCCTTGTTTTGTGTAGAAGGAGAGGAGATGTAGGGACGGACCACCAACAAAGTTTATGCACTGCATGGAAGTCCTCCCTTCCTCCCTTCCTCCCTTTGGTGGGCCTCCCTCTAAAGGCCGAGACTTTTGATCAAAGTACTTAGAAGAATGAAGCCAAGTGGAGTCTTAGGTCCTCCAGATTAAGTAGTCGAGTACAGTGGAGCTGCGGCTCTAGTCAAATTTTAGAGCCCTTGTCCCCCTAACCTTCATCTAACTAAATATGCTTCAAATTGTGGTATGAATTTAATAAACGGTACGTGTGGTTCCCCCCTACATCTCCTTCGTTGCTCCTTGTGAACGTTACTTATTTCCTTTGGTTGGTAATTTTTGCTTTCACCCTTTCTTAGAAGCACTGTGCTCAAACCATTAGATAAATTGCAAAGAGACGTTGGGACTTTGACATTAGATTCTTGGAAAAGAGCATTTTAAAATTTCTCTAGAGTCCCCCCAGATGAATCGAGGAGCAAATTAAGTTTTAGATCTTCTTTTGCCCCCAAACATGGCCAATCCTTTTTGCATGAAAACATGCTAGCCAATTAGTTAGTGGGATATACCAAATACATTTTTGATTGATAATGATTCCATAAGACACTCTCAAAGGGACAAAAATCTAAAATATTCAAGTGCTTCTACCGACTTACGGAATTTACTACCACACCCAATCAGACTTTCCCACAGCGTTTGGACACTGTCTGAAACCCCATCTCTTTTTAGAGCATACCTGACAATACTACTCACATTAATATACCCTCACAACTGTCCCATTCTCCACCCTGAGCCACACTCGCTCCTCTTGTTTCAGCTGTGCCCTCCTCCACCTAGAATGTAAGCTCTCTAATGAGCAGGGTCCTCTGGTAGGAGCGACTTTGTTCACCTGTGGTCATTGGTGAGTATTGTTGGATGATTGTGGAACGTATCAGAACTATCTCCTGTCAGGTACTCACTATATGGATGATTGTCCTCCATTTACATAAGGCCCAATAATGCAATATAAATATTCAACTCTTCCTGTCGGACTCAATGCAGCAAAGAAGTTTATCCTAAAATTGTGAAGTCCGCAAAGACCTTCATCCATTAATGAATGGATCAATAGTGTTTATGCGCTGAGGGGAGCTAAGGAAGTCACAAATACACGTATACATCATACTTGGCAACATTATTTTTTGTACCCCAGAGAGATCCCGGAGAGGAGGTGAATCGCTGTTGCTGAGGAAATTGGCGACCGTGACTTGCGTCATTTTGTCCCGTGACGCAATGCCACTATCACGTCATTAGAGTCAGGGCCAAAATTACATGATTTTCAACAAATCACATCATGGAGACCACCATCTCTCCCTCTTCAGGATGTGAGCGAATGACCTGCTCTGCCAGGATTCCGAGAGACCTACACGCAATTCGGGAGTCTCCCTTAAATGCCGGGAGAGTGGGCAAGTATGGTATACATACACGTAGAGATAAGTATGACAAATAGCCAAGCAGAAGTAACGTTCTATTTTAATATATCAGTCACTTCACATTTTCTTGTAATTTCTCTCACTGTTGTGTAATGTGTTTTGTTTGCATGTAAACCATTTTCTAAGTAAAAGTGTTGTATGTGATTATACCAAATGATGCTCAGGCGTAGTCCTTCAGTAAGGGCTGTTCCTTTCTCCCCTCTATTTTCTTATCTTGGTTATTTTATTATTTTAGTCCCTTTTCATTTATGGTGTATAAAGATTACATAAGATAGAGAGAGGATGTTACATACTCTCCGTCCGAATATACTTATCAAGAGAT